>NC_056733.1:1988901998-1988909498 GCF_019279795.1 Protopterus annectens | reverse complement strand
AAAATGGACCAATTCTTAGTTAGAAATGGACCAGAGAATACATATAAGCTCCTCGAATTCTAGATGTTATATTTGTAAGGATAAGTCTTTCAGCAAACGATTCCATTGGTATAGAAGTCATGCTGACCAAACAATGGAAGGAGAAAGGTTTAGCTATGGCTATAGGAAGTTTTTATTTACAGAGTTGTGGATCCTTATGGTGTAATAGCAGAATTTGGTGTATGATCAGGAGCGGCATTAGGTCAGTTGATGCCCTAGGCAAAAGGGCTCCATGGCACCCCCCACCACACTACTCAGTGCCCCCATCCTGGTCTACCTACTCAAATAAATATTGAAAAAGTGCCCCTGCTAGAGTGGCACCCTAGGCAGCTGCCTAGTTGGCCTATGCCTAAGGCAGGCTATGTGTATAATGCAGGACAGTGCATCTCTGAGTGCCTAACATAAACGGAGCCTGGCTAAGATAGGGACATTGGAGGCAGCTGTTTAAAATGGATGAGTAACTCCATGCACTAGGCTGTCTTTTCTTAGTGGATGTTTATTCCTGTACAACTGCTTCTGTTCTTTGCATGTATAGTGAAACAAAATATTACAGATCTGTGTGACTTTGTGGAATATGAACACGGGCATCATCTGGTGCCTCAGCTAATGTCCACGTTAACAAAACTGTGCTGAATCATGCACTAAGAACAACATGGAGAACATTAACTATAAAGCTCAACTCTGAGTATATATACTTGTAATAGTGGATGTATTAACTGTACTGCAGGTATCATATAACATACATAAACACTTAAGACACAACTAATTGTTGTAAATGTACTTTTTATAGTGAAATTATGTATTTTGCCTTTATACTCCATTGTGTTTGAGTTTTGTCTCAGTGTGCCTTTTTTGTTACTCATGGCTTTTAAATAGATTATTTTATTGTTTTTGTATTAAATGTAACTGTGCGTAATGTTTTTAATTAAATAACTACTGAATGTCTCTGAACTTTGCTTACACAGAAACTGATTTAAAACCAACTATAATTAGGTAACATCATGCTGCAGTAACTTGAATAATTTATTTTACTCAGGACTGCATATGCTGCTCATCCAAGGATAAGGCTTTAGAGGGTGATGTAACCCATGGTGTCATTACTAAAATACATCTCCCTCGTCCTGTACCTTCCAGGAGTATGTACTGTTATTGTACAATTTCTTGAAAATATTTCAGATTTTTTTTTTGTTTTACTAAATAAACTATATGAAAGTACATTTCTTTTGGTTGTGGTTTGCATTTGCACAGCACACTGAAATCCTAGACTGACCAAATATATATCAAGACATGATTAGGAGTTTGGTATAACAAGTTTTACAGTTGGCATATGTTTTGAATGTGGCAAACAAGACAGACAGCTTATAGGTAACTATTTTCTATTTTTATTTTGGTACAATAATATCCACTAGAGAAAAGATGGAGGCAGTTAACTGCCTAGCCATTCATGGACTTGCTCTGAACAGTATGATTGATCTTATTTATTTTTAGATTATTTTTAATAACCTTCTCCAGCTCAATCAACACATATCATGGTTCGCTGAAGAGATTGAGGACACTGGTACAGCATCACAATGTTTTTAGGGTGGTGTGCCTTAACCCTTTCCCACCTTGCAGCTGCCCTGTGGGCTCCACATTTGTTGCCTATGAGAGGTGTATGCCTGCTTCCACTCATACTCAACCTCCTGACCAAACAGTATATCACCTGCAGCATGGAACTAACCCAGCTTTTCATGCAGTAAGACTAGGCAGCAGCCCCCCCCCCCTCACAGGATAGGCAAGCCAGCATCAGCCACCTACTCTCACCACCCCCCCCCCCGTCTAGTCCCAACAGTTCCCTATCCACTGAACACAGGTCATCTGGGATGCAGTAAAAGCTTTATCCCTCTGTGTCATCGGGTCAGACCCTCTTTTGCTTTGTCTTATCATAGCTTGATTTTTTTTGACTGATTTCTTTGAATGATTTTAATATCTTTAGCTTTTTGTGAGTCCATTTTTGTCTAGTTTTGATCTCTTGCAGTCTACTGCCACCTGTTGTCTGAACTGATTTCTCCTTTTTTTTATTTATTTTTTCCTTAGAGTTTTTATAGTTTTAACTCCCTGATTCCTGCTACTCTGTTCTTTTTCTAGCTACTTGCTGCTTGTTGAAAGATTTGCTTTTGAATTTGTTGGGTGTTCTGTCTAAACTTTGTCAATGCAAATGGTCCTAAGGCTGAATATTTATTATGTTGAAATAAGTCTGTAAATGTGTTTCTTGGCTTTTTAAATCATATGCTCAACTCATATAATCAGTGATAAGCAAAATTTGGCCAATACCTCTACCAAATGGACTTGTGTATTTCTGTCCTGGAAGTCTTTTGGTTCATAGCTAGTTATTACATTCCTTAGTTTTTGACTTCCAAATACTATTATTGAGGCATAGGATTACAACTAGCCCAGGGTTTCTTGTTACGTTTTTACTACTTGTACGACACTCACCATCCTATTGGTTGAGAATAACTTTATTACCCTATACAGTTTTTACCTAAAGATTTATTGTATTTTTATTTCTGTGCCTGCTTATTTCATTGTCTGTTGTTCATATTCCTTTGTTTTAATCATTCTGTATAAACGGTGTAACACAAGTTTTTAAAACATTTCTATTTCTGATGAATTTCTTGATGCATAATAAAGAACGAAAGCTCTCAACACTCATTTGGCTAGTGCTTGTCTGCTTGGTGAAGATGTTTTGCTTTGTGTATATATATATATATATATATATATATATATATATATATATACAGAGAGAGAGAGAGCGATAGCTATAAAATGCATAAATATATATATATATATATATAATGTATATATATATATATATATATATATATATATATATATATCTGTATATATATATATATATATATATATATATATGTAAAATATATATATACATGTGTATATATATATATATATATAAAATGTATATATATATATATATATATATATATATATATATATATATATATATATATACATATAAACAAAATGTATATATATATATATATATATATATATATATATATATATATATATATACGCGGTGGTGGTGCTGCAGTAGCTTTGTCGCCTCACAGTAAGACGCTGTCCGGTTCGATTCTCAGCTAGAGCATCTTCTCCGTGGAGACATGCGTGCATGGGCGTACCTTCGTTGAAGGTTGTGCATCAGGGCTGGTAACTCAGCACGTAAAAATCAGCTACCAATCAATAGCGGACCAGAAATCCACTGTGGCGACTCCTAACAGCGAAAAGCTGAAAGACACAAACAAGTATATATATATATATATATATATATATATATATATATATAGATATATATATATATATATATATAGATAGATAGATAGATAGATATAGACAGATATATGCATATATATATATATATATATATATATATATATATATATATATATATATACAGAGAGATATGTGCATATATATACAAACATATATATATATATATATATATATATATATATATATATATAAAGACTTTATACCTAGCGACTTTCGAAGAAAAGAACAGGCCACACATGAAGGTCCCAATTTTAGCGCTTTCGTTCACTTTATTTATTGATTACAGCTGAACTTCATCAGAAATCTGTATTTCCTTTTAGCAGCTAGGTTCAAATACTTATAAAGACAAAAAGAGACTTTGAGTGACAGGAGGATGTGGAGAGGACTGTCCCCTGTTACCCATTCCATTTCAACACACTTTTAATGTTTAGGTTACCATTAAGCTCTGGGGGCATGTCTGCTCTTAAGTAGATTTGCCATCTGATTTCTCTGACCTCTAGGAGGAGGGTTGTATCCCCTGAGAAGGTGGTGACTGCCTAGTGCTACAGATTTAAAACTGGAGAAATGGGGACACATTAAGCTACGCTTTGCGATGGCATTGGATATGTCTGCCCTGCAGATGGACTGAAGATGTTCCTTAAATCTGTCATTCAGTTTCCTCATGGTCTTGTCCACACAGAACGAATTTATTGTGGTGCAGAAGGCTAAGTACATTTGTGGTATGGCAGTCGTAGTTGTCCATGAAGTGGAAGGGGTCTTTAAGGGATTTGAGTGTATTACTGATACCTGGGACTATGTATTTGCAGCAGCAGGGCCGACATGGGTATGTGCCTGGTGGGTTGTTCCCAGGGGGGTAGTAGCACTTCTATTGCCTGATTCTATCATTCTTTTGAGAGACTTAGTCCTCTTGAAACAGAAGGCTGGGTGAGAGCTAAGCACTGTGTAGTTCAGGGTTGCTTTTGATTATGCTCCAATTCCTTTGGAGGGTGTTTCTGATTTCTGCTGCATCAATGGAGATGTGTAGGGGGAATATGGATTCTTGTTTTTGTCTTTGGGTTGGCTGTTGAAGCCATATTTAGGGATGGGCGTGTGGCGAGTATACCTGTGCTCCAGTACTTGTAGGGCATAGTCCCTAACTAAATTCTTATGGTAGTGTCTCTGTAGGAAAATGTTTCTAAGCACTACACTTTCTTTCTGAAAGTCTTCATCCTCACTTATGAGATGGCTGAGTCTCACAAACTGTCTCTTTACTATATTTCTTTTCATAAAGAGAGGGTATTGGCTGATAGTTCTGAGGGTGACGTCCAAGATGTTAGGTCTTTCACCTATGTTGGAGTTGTTAAAGGAAAGGAAATCTATGCTGTTGTTGACTTCCTGCAAGAAGGAATTGAGGTTGCTATTGGACCTGCTGCATAGAAAAAAACATGTCATCAATGTACCATTTGTACTGTTTTACTTGTTGGAAACCCTGCAATTTGGATAGGGTGTCCATTTCACAGGAGCACAGCAGAAGATTGGCATAGGCTGGTGCCATTTTGGCACGCATTCCTACTCCTTTCAGCTGCTAGTAGATAACTCCCTCAGATGAGAAGTAGTTATTCTCAAGCACTACTTTGAGCAGGGTGATGTATAGGGCTACCACATCTAAGGATACTAGTGTTAGACTAGTAGTTTCCTCCTTAGAGTATCTTTGCCGGAATACAAAGATTTGGTTCAGGAACTCCCAGGAGTCTCTTAAGTAGTAGTTTGAGCTTTGGACTACTGGGTTCAGGTAAATGTCTAGTAAGGCTGAGATGTACTTGTTTTTTCTCTGTTTGGTGAGACTGTGTGTCTGAGAGGGTGGTTTCTTCTTTTTTGTGGCTTTTGGGGATGCTGAAGAGCTTCCACACCTCTGGGGCATCCGCTTGCATGTAGTCAAACTCTGGTTCAGAGATCCGTCCCCTGTGAAGGAGTTCTCTGAGGGTGAAGTCTATCTTTTGAAATCTCGTGAGTACTTATTCTTTTGAGAAAGGACAAATGTTATCTCTGTTGAAGAGGATAGCCAGCATCTTATTGTTATAGTCGGTGTGGTCCATGATCACCATGCCTGCCCCATTGTCTCATTTAATTATTACTAGATTCAGGGACTGACATAAGCGGTTGAGGGCACTACATTCTTCCTTTGAGGTTGAAACATTTAGTCCTGGGTTTGTTCCTCAAGCCCATTCTACTCTCCCCCTCACACACCTTGGAAAAAGTGTTAAGGGTGGTGTGGAAGGTAGGGTTGAACATGATTTTTCTTTTGAGGATGGGTGGCCCTGTTTCATCCTCTTCTGAGACTGTCTCCATGTAGGAGCCCATGCTGGCTGTGGCAGGAGTGGGTGGACCAAACATGGCTGTTCGTTGATACAAGCACAAGCTGTTTCTGGTAGGATCTCTAGCCTCCTGCAACATGTTGTGGTTGTGACCTGCCTCCGGAATGGCTACCACAGGTGGTGGGTTGTGAGGAGCCGTAGATAGACTGTTATTGTAATTCAGGGCAGGGGGTGTAGAGTTGGGTATCTGGTTCCCTATGTTTTCTGGGCTAACCCCTATTATATCTCTTGGTCTGGTTAGCTTACCCCAATCAGTACCTGTGTGGGCATTCAGGTTCCCTTGTCACTTACTATCTCATAAAGCACGGCTGGTGCTATTTATTTAGTGGCTCTTTGTGTTATCACCTTTCTCGGAATTTAACTTTGCTCCACCTTTTATAAGGTTTGTGTCATGCTTGGCTTGGTTGTCTATTCCTGTACTGTCTCCCATGAGGTTCCCAGTTTTGGTACTGCCCTCAGTCCCATTGTTATTTCCTGACCCAATGGAAGAGTGGTTTGTTATCACCTCCCTCTCTAAGCAATCTGAATGCACCCTGGTGTTGTGTCTAGTGAGGGGGTCTTTACTGGACCCTGTGCTGTAATTAGTTTCATAGTTTCATAGTATAATACTAGGCTATCTGCCCTGGGGCATTTGTAAGCCTAGCCATAGTGATGTGGCTTTTGCCACCCCATGAAATGGTACAAAAATGTACAGAATAAATCTAGAATACTGTGCCTCTGTCTAGTAGTGACACAATGAAGGTCCCCTTATATAATAGAATTAGTTTACTGTGCCCCTGTCAAGCAGTGACACAGATGTGACCCCTGGGGTAAACTTTCGATCTCCCATCCACTCATCAAGATTTCTCTTGAAGAGAGTCAGTGAGGGGCTCTGCCTAATACGAACTGGGATCCTGTTCCAGAGCATGGGAAGCCTCTGGGTTATGAATCTATCCCTCCAGCATGTCCTATTCATACTTGTGCCGAGGTTTAAGTCTTTAGCTCTCGTGGTCCTGATGGATATGGATTTTTTGAGGTGGAGCATGTCCATCAAATCCTGATTGGACATGGCCTTGTATGTCAGGCAGAGATCACCCCTGAGCAGGCGGTATGCCACTGAATAGAGCTGAAGTTTCTTTAGTCTGGCTGAATAAGACATATGTTGGAGACCCTTGATCCTTTTGGTGAGGTACTTCTGTGGTCTCACCAGCTGTTGCAAGTGCCGGGTGAGGTACATACCAAATGGGGCATTGTACTCAATCATGGGTCTGATGAGGGATGAATATAGGGGTACAATGACATCCTTGGATCTGGATGTGAATCCCTTCATGATGAGGTGTGCAAGGTAGAATGTTTTCTAACCACTTTGGCAACGTGGGTGTCAAATGAGAGGTCGCCGTCTACTTGGGTCCCCAGGTCTCTGATTACTTTTTCTGTACTCAGTGGGTTGCTGTCTATGTGATAATTTGTGGGTACTTTGTTTTTTTCCAAAAGGGATGACTATACATTTTTTGGCATTTAGTTTAAGGCCGTGACTACGGCACCAGTTGTCCGTTTCAGTGAGGCCTTTTTGTAGGATGTGTGTGTCTGCTGGTGTATCGACTATGGCTCCTAGTTTACAGTCATCTGCGAACTTTGTCAGCCACAGCTCTCCCATGTTTGCTTTAACATCTGAGAAATAAATGCCGAACAAGAGGGGTCCCAGGACAGATCCCTGTGGGACACCACTTGTGACCGGCTTTGAGTCTGACATTGCTCCAGCGATTTTAACTTTATGGGTTCTGTCCTTTAGCCAGTT
>NC_056733.1:1988749498-1988896998 GCF_019279795.1 Protopterus annectens | reverse complement strand
TTCAGGTAAGTGTGTGATTGAGTGCGGGTTAGGTGAGTTAGGGTTAGGGCGCGAGTTAGGTATGTGTGCGATTGTGTGGACGTGAGGGTTAGGGCGGGTTAGGTGAGTTAGGGTTAGGGCGCGGGTCAGGTAAGTGTGCGATTGTGTAGACATGAGGGTTAGGGCGAGGTAGGTGAGTTAGAGTTAGGGCGCGGGTGAGGTGAGTGTGTGATAGTGACGGACCTTAGGGTTAGGGTTTGGGTTAAGGTAAGTGGATAGTTAGTGGTGTGTGTATAGTTTAGTGTAAGGTTAGGTGTAAGATTTTAGGTGTATGTGTGTGGATTGCTGTTTGTTTGGTGTGCTTGTGTTGTGTGTATGTGTTTTGGAACAGCAAAATTTTTCCCTAGGAAAAAATTTGCTGTTCTGTTTGTTTGATGTTTTCAGCTTTAGCTGAATAGGGGTCGATATTAGAACATTCGAAGTTTTGAAACTTCGATGTTCTAATATAGACCCGATGAATTTATAGCTGACTTACAAAATAATAGATTTGGACTAAAATATGACAGTCTGAAAATTGGGACTTGTGTCACATTTGTAGATGTCATAGTAAACATTTCAGATGAGAACATTTTAAAAACTTCAGTCTACAGGAAATTTAAAGCACACAATTTTTGTATGGTGAAAGCTGCCATCCACCCCATACAATACAAGCTATTCCCCTTTGGTGAATTTTTTCACTTGTATAAGCTATGTAATACTAAAGAGTATCTCAAACAAGAACTAGATAAAACTATAGACATGTTTAAAAATAGGGGCTATGATGTGAAGACAACACATGATATTTGGCAGAAATTCATACACAGAGTTAATGGACACCAGAAAAGTAACCCGGATGGACAATACACTGGCGCTGTGCATAAGAAAGAGACAAATGAAAATATATTTTTTGTTACAACATACAGTTGCCTTAGTCCCAAAATAATAGATCAAGTTAGATATTTCTGGAAATATATGACATCTTTAAGGGATGCTTCAGAGTGGTTGAACAAAGAACTAGCATTTTCCTACAAAAAGGAAAAAGTATACATAATTGTTTGGTAAGAGGTAAATTCAGTATTCCATCTCCCAATATACCATATAGTTTGACAATGTGTGGCACATTTGCTTGTGGCAAGTGCAAGGCTTGCAAGTATGTAATAAAAACTTTTCGTAGAATAAATAATGTTTCTTTTAGAACTTGTGGCCATTTTGCTTGCAATACTGAAGGTGTTATATATGCCCTGAGATGTCCTTGCAACAAATTTTATATTGGAGAAACGAAAAGGTGTTTTAAAACAAGAAATTTAGAGCATGTGAAGGATATTGCTAATAAAAAAGCAGAGAGCTCTGTAGCTGACCATTTTAGTTTGTTTCATGATGGAGACAGTAAAGGGCTACAAGGCCCTGTTTTGGAAAAATACAAATATCTAGATCTGATGTTTCTTTTATCAAGAAACAGTTGCTTTTAAAATAACCTACTTACATTTTAAAATTTGACATCCTGTCTCCAAGGGGACTAAACGAAGAATGTAATTGGAGAGTACTTCTTTAATTGTGTGATTGTTTAACTGATGTATTTGTACATGTATATATGGGGCAAGTTTTTTACTTTGTGTTATACTTCTTGAAGGCTTTGGCCGAGATGTCAGAGTTTCATTAAATTTGTTGGATATACTGGTGGTTGTTTCTTTTTTGCTACAAAGCAACTTTTTATTTTGTGCATCAGTTGGTATACCTCTTTGCATGTCTGTCAGGGTTTTTTGTTTCAAATTCTTAACTCCTACATGTACTGCTACTGTCATAGTCATATTAACTAGGGGCAGGGTCCTTAAGGCCCCTGTAATGTCAGAAATCTCCACCCTTGTGAGTGAGGAGTCAGTGTGCCTTACAACAGAGTCACCGATCACTAAAGCACTTCTGTTATAACTGTGGTCTAGACTGGTACATTTGGAGTTTTTGTGCTCATGGTGACTCATGATGGTAAGTATGCATGAGGTGGACGAGTGGTCTGATTTTTGCAGAAACTTAATATTCTCATTTCTAAGAGGTTTAGAAAGCGATTGTTTATAGCCTTAACATATGACATTTTGGTGTGATTAGTGAAGGACTGTGGTGGAGGTGTATGAAGCTCACAGGGCAAATTCTTAGGTGATAGGGAAGCTCTCACAGATGAAATTATTAGTGTTGAGAATAAGTCCATTATCAGTCAGCATAAAGCAGTTAGTACACCATCTTAGGCTACCTAGTGCTAAATGGCTGGAATTATAAATGAAATTAGCAGGCTGATCTTCCATCATGTCTAGTCAGTTTAAATCAGATCACTGTGCCATAACATTCAGTTATTTGATAACATACAGAGTTGTAAGTCCTCTCAAAGATGTCCCTGTGGCTAAAACAGACACTTACATCACTAAGTTTTATTCACATAAACAGCGCAGCTATTCAGTACCTCGGCATCATATACAAAAACACAAACCCTTTAACACTCACCTTGAACTGCAGTAGATCCCTGGTTTCCTTTTTGTGGTGTGAAGCTTAAAAGTAACCAAAAGCAGGATCTAACACAAAGGTAGAGCCTGCAAAGCTAATTAAGGTTCAACTAATTATAGGTTTGTCTCTCAATTGTAAAGATTCACTGAATCTCTACAGTATATCACTGGGGCCGACAGCTACTTTGTTTCTTCCCCTTAGTTCCACTTGCATCCTCCCATAGTCTCTTAAAACAATATCAGCAATTTTGCTGCCAAATCTGTTGTACTATTGCATCCTTATAAATGCGGCCATTACCCTAAACCCTACATTGTGCCATACCATCAAGTTAACTGTACTAAACTTAGCTATTTTGTGCATATGGCTATATATCAACAAACACTGATAACAATAGTTGAATGTAAGGCAACACAAAACTCTGGGACTACACTATATTGTGTACATACTTTGTTGACTGGGTAACTAATAACCTTTTTGGCCTCTGTACACTACAGCTGAGGGGTCCCAGGTCACATGATAAGGCTACTAGTCCCTGACTGGCCTAGAAATCCCTCCCCCTCACTCCAAGTAATCAGTTATTTCCAAACATAGTTTTTAACTACCCCAGGCGCCATTTTAACTTACTAGCGCAGCTGTTCAGTCCCTCGGCATTGTATACAAAAACAGAAAGTGAACTCTAACTGTGCTTATATCTAAATGATTTTAACACGACTGCTTTTCTGAAATGAGCTGTGCATTATATTATTGAAATCTAGCCAGGTTTATATTTAATCAGCTATCGTTTTTAATGCAATATCACACATGTCTAATTATCAAGTAATTAGAACTTGTGACTCAGAGAATAGGCATTAGATATGTCTGTATAAAATGAGGGGTCATCAAGACAGCACTAGTGAACTCTGTCTATAGGATGTCTGTAATGCCTTATTCATAAGGAACATGTGCAATTGCTCAAGCATTCTGAACCAGCGTAATCACACGTGGACCATACATAGCACCTACTTTTAATGTATTTGTGAAGGAGTACTTTTTCAAAGGGTGTTTTTGTCAATTCTGGTTACATTCCACTCTGAATAGACTGAAAACACAAGTGAACGTTAAGTGAATCACTACTTGTTGTATATGCTCGATAATGATTATTGCTTAAGCTTATCTATCTGAAGTTAGCCCAAGAACATTAGAAGTGAGCTAGTTTACAAACAGCTATATTATTAGATATGCTGAATTGCATTAAATGTTATCAGAGTGTTTGAATGCATTTATAATAAGCTGCTTCCTCTTTGCTGAACTGTTTGAGGCCATCACAAAATAAATTATTCTAAATATCCTTCTTTTTTACTTTCAACACCCTAACTTGCATTTTCTCTACTTTCTCATATAGCAAATCACTCTCCTTGAACTGCAGTAGATCCCCGGTACCCTTTTTGTGGCAAGAAGCTTAAAAGTAACCAAGAGCAGGATCTCAAACAACGGCAGAGCCTGAAAAGCTAATTAATGTAGGTTCAACTAATTACAGGTTTATCTCTTAATTGTAAAGGTTCACTGAATCTGTAGAGTTATACCGCCAGGGTTGACAGCTACTTTGTTTCTTCCCCTTACTTTCTCTTGTTTCCTCCCATAGTCTCTTACTACAATATCAGCAACTTTGCTGCCAAATCTGTTGTAATATTTCATCCTTATAAATGCGACCATTACCCTAAACCCTACATCATTTCACACTATCAAGTTAACTGTACTAAACTTAGCTATTTTGTGCATATGGCTATATATCAATAAACATTAATAGCAATAGTTGAATATAAGGCAATACAAAACTCTGGACTACATCTTGTTGACTTGCTAACTGATATATTTGTGGCCTCTGTATACTACAGCTGCAAGGTCTACCTGCTCCATTCACCCTTGCTCTGCTCGGGCTTACTCAGCCACCCTACTCTACCCCCACTCCAACCATCCCCCACTTCCCCCAGCTTTATCCTTACATAACCACTCCCTCTGTTTATTCAGCCAATCATGTCCACAGCCAGCCTACTCCTTCCACTACTCAGCCATACTCAACCAACAATCTCTTTATTACTCACCTAACCACATTCTTCCTAAACTCCTCCCACTCAGTGCACAGTCACACTATCCTTCTCTTTTCAAACATCACACTCTCTACTATCCTTAGTACCTCTAACTCACACTATTAAATTAACATTCTCCATAAATCTCAGTTTTCCAGTCTTCCCTTTCCAACCAAAATATATGATGCTACTCGCTGTATTACTCCTCACTCTACTTACAACAACTTATCACCTTACCTGCTTTCACCACCTTTAAGTCATGCATACAATTGTGCCTACTACTCCTACCTACCCTCTTGCAACTTACCTGCTCACCCACATCAACATATCACCACAACTGTTCAAAAACACACCCATCCACCTATTCACACTAAAATACTCTTGCAATCATACACCCATACACATCCTATGCAAATACTACAGACTCACTATCAAACTCTCACTCACCTTCCTACTTTAGCTCATTGATGACATTCATCTGAACCAAGACCCCAACCCATACATTCCAACACCCCACCTACAACATAACCTTACTCTGCCAAACTCCTCATCCTTAACGCACACTTCCACTGACCTATTTATCTTAAACATTAATCTCAGAAGTATTCTAAATAAAACACCTGACTTCCATGCTGCCCTGTCACTATACTCCCCAGACATTGGAACAATTACTGAAAACTGGCTAAAAAAACACAACAAAGATCATGAATTCTTGCCCCAAGGATACAGTATCCATAGAGATGACAGAATACACAAGCTCGGCGGCATTGTAGCAATCATATATTAAAGCAATCTTAACCTGCAACAACTGTACACTACCCCACCCCTAGCTACAGACTCCAAAATACTAATCTCACGTCTTCAACTTAACATAAAGAATTCCATCATCATCATAGTAGTATATCTCCCCAGTTGCAAACAACAGTCTTATAATAGAAAACCTTCTTAACTGGGCCTCCACTGCTTACAATCAGGAAATAATAATCTTAGGTGACTTTAATCTGGACCAGACCACATGCACTTCCATAAGTCCAGCAAATCATATTAACCTCTTTGGTTTCTCCCAGTTTATCTCCACACCTACAAGAACTGACAAACACAATAATAAACATTCCACACTAGACTGCATACTCTCCAATCACCTAAACTTATGCTAACAGTTCTCCATTTACCTACTTAGGCACAAAGCACATTCGACCAAAACATCTATCTACAAGTATATCCATACCAAAAAACACTTTTCCATAGAAATCTTTAACACCCTCTTAAAACATCACAACTGGTCCCCCTTAAAAAAACCTTCCCCTCGATGAGGCAGTCATCTCCTTCAACAACTCTTTCTTAAGCATCTAAAACTCACTAGCCCGTCAGAAATATACGTTGTAAATCCACACCAGCTCATTGGCTAATTAAAGACACCATAAACATAATAAAACAAAGAGATAGAGCATGACTAAGCTATCAGTTTTCTAGAACCCAAACTTCCCTCCAAAACTACTGCCAACTATGTAACTTAGCCAAAAATAAAATTCAGTCAGACAAAAAAATCCTACTACACCCTGATCCAACAAAAATGTAAAAATAACCCGCAGTAGTTTTGGCAGTCCATTAAACAACTCTTAAATCCTGGTCAATCCACTGTTGCCTCACTACCCAACATTAATTCCAACATAAGCATAACAGCCCAATTCAACTCACATTTCATAAACTCATAAACAACAGTATCCATATCACACTAACCATCCCCACAACTACTGTCCATCCATCTGCAGCTTTCCCATTCCAGACCATTCAGACCACATACATCAAAAACTCCTTCTTCAGCTGAAACTCACCAGACTTGCAGTAGATCAACTCCTAAGCGAATTTCTTAGACTAGCAGCAGGCCCTATCTCATAGCCAATCTCCCTACTTATTAATCGCTAGATTACTGAATAATATGTACCAGTACTCTGGAAACTTTCCCACATCATTCGTTTGCATAAGGGTGGCCAATCCACAGAACTATCCAACTGCAGACCCATTGCCATACTGTCCCTCCCTTAGTAAAATACTTGAAAAATGCATACAATCTCAACTACTGACCGATATACTACAAAATAACCTTCTCTCCAAATCCCAACATGGCTTTAGACCAAAACATAGTACCAGAACAGCCCTATTAGGTTTTACAGACTCCATCAACCACCATAGGAATAGTAACAACCTCGTCTCTTACATTTTCTTGAATATGTCAAAAGCATTTGACACTGTATCCCGTCAAAAACTACTTGTAGATTTATCATCTATCCAACTCTCACTATAATCCATTACCTAGTTTCACAGCTATCTATCTGACCACCAACAAGTGGTTATATGGAAAGATGAAATCTCTACCCTTCTACCTATTACTGTAGGAGTCCCATAAGGCTCTATTCTTGAGCCTCTACTCTTCTCCATCCTTACAAACAACCGTAGCTCAGTATTCACACATGCTACTATCATACAGTATGCAGATGATTCCACTGTTATCTGCACAGCCCCCTCCCTCCTCGAACTCCTATCTAAGACCCAGAGTACATAGACCAGTTCCTCAAAGAAAGACATACTAAACCCTAACGAGACAAAGCTAATGTTATTCTCCAGTAATAAATCCACAGAACCTCCTCCATCACTTCATGTACTCTCCTCCAATGGCACTAAAGTTGAACCAGTAGATAGCACAAAGCTACTTGGAGTCACAATAGACTGTGCCCAAAAATATGACAAGCACATAACCCTTACCATAAAAAAGGTTCATATCACGCTTGGCTGCCTGTATAGGTCAAGAACATTCCTCATCCCTCAACTAGACAAGCTATAGCCAGAACACACTTTCTGTCCATGGTAATGTATGGCTCTCCCATCTTCTCTAATCTTAGAAAATCTGAACTGTCCAAACTAGAGATATGCTACCATAAAATAGCTTGCTTTGCTGTTGGCCTCAAAAATAGAACTCACAACTGTACAGCCCTGAAACAACTACAGTGGCTGGAGCTACTAAATTTACTTGTTCTTAACCAACTAACAATTACTCACAACATCCTAAGTCAACCAGAAGCCTGTCCAGCACTAATGAACCTAGTCCAGCCTTACAACACAACCCATACCCTCTGCTCATCCAACAAACTACTTCTAAAACCTAAGAAATCCAGCAACACTTCAGGTGACTCCTTATTTGCAAATCAAATTGCAAAAATTTAGAACTGCATTCACCAACATATACTAAATACCCCTACCACCTCCAAATTCAAACTCCTTCTTAAAGAACATCTGAACAAGAATTGTCTGTGTTCCTGTATCACACCTGGATAACTTTATCTCTCCTCTCTCTTCACTTTGCCTTATCTAAAACCTCCTATCAAATATCTGCTTAACCTTCTCTCTCCCCTCTCTTTACACTGCCCAACAGTAACCTCCTGCTATATCTCTTCTTCCACTGACCTCTTTGGCATCTTAAACTTATTCTGTTGAAGGAGTATAGCTTGCATTTATCAAAACTGGTAGCACTGTAAAAATCTGTATACATTGTAACTGTATCAACTTTTTATCAATCCTGTTTAATAATACTTAATGTCTAACTCATTTTGGAAATTCTGTTTAATTTGTATATTGTAATATCTGTTGATTGTAATTACTGTTTCAAGCATTTTAGTCTGTTACTACTTCTTGTTTTTGGGGCTTTCCCCCAGGCTTCTGCTGAAAATGGGCCGCTGGCCTAGTCGAACTATCCCGGTAAACAAATTTAAAATAAAATAAAATAAAATAAATAAAATATACGAATTCCTGCACTAAGACTTATATCACTTTCTGCTACAACTACAAGGTCATGTTTAAAAGAAAAAGTATGTGGTGGAAACCCCATACCAGTAAGTTCTAGAACATGAAAAAAATACTTTTGGTCCTGAAGAATAAACTTAATTCTCTCCCGACACCAAAAGTTACCTCAAAAAGGTAAATAATGAACTAAGGTGAAACATCAAAACCCAGAGAGCAAAATGTGAATTAAGCATTGCCATATCATTCGAGGATAACTACAAAAGCATTCTTTAACTTCATCCAGAATCTTATAAAAGTACTCAGCTCTGCACTGAACTTATCCAATGGCTTCATCTACACCTACTCAGATGAAATTGCAAATATTCTAGTGGGCAGGTTTAGCTTAACCTTCTTCCCTCTTCCCTGTCACCCCCCCCCAAACCTTTCTGTCAGCATCCACCATAATTATCTCTGAACAAGTCTTAAAAGCCCTCTTTAGAACTAAGAATACTGTCTCTGTAGGCCCAAAAATTATATCAGGTTATTTACTTGCTCAAAATGGGGTATAAACCTGAGGCCTGGTAAACAGCTATTCTGGTATCCCCTCCACAGGTGCAGCCCTCACATAGACCTTGGAACTACAGCCCAATTAGCCTTTCTAGTATAATTTATAAAATAATGGAATGCATAATTAGGGAGCTCATGAATAAGGATGTTTGTAGCTTATGTGCCCTTGACCCAAGCCAATCGTGAAGTATAGATCCTGCCTACTTAACCTGGTAGATTTCTTTACAAAGGTCACATAGGCAAGACACAAAGTAAAGACAGATTACATTAACTATATGGATCAGGACAAGGCCTTTAGTGCTATTCTGTACTCTAGCATTATAGAAAAACTGACCCAACTTGAATATAAAACCCCTATAACCTGTTGATAGCTAAATGGCTTATAAGCAGAACCTGCTCAGCCAGGGTTGGTGGCACACTTTCCACTAAAGACTCATCCCTATTATCCCTATAATGGAGGATTTACCAAAGTTCTAGTTTTTCGGCATAATGCCCCTTTCAGGGGTCCTTCCGACAGCAATAAAATACTGGATCAGATTTGTAACCTCAATATGGTTAGCAATAATTGTCAAAAGTGAAAAAACTTTCCAGCAAACTGGTTTGGAAGTTTTCAGCTCATGAGTGAGATGTGATAAATGGTCAGAGTTGTTGAGTATATTGTAATTTATATTAGCACAAGGTTAGGAAAGTTAGTGAATCTGACGTTTATAGGAATTGATTAGGAGTCTATGGGGTCTGACATTCTGTGAATCAATTGTAAATTGTAACAAAGTTTAGTTGTCTCATAGGACAGTTCTTTGAATCTTGTATTGGGTGGTATTGCTTACATTTTTTTGTTTTTCTCTGTTTGTTTTAAAACTGTAAGATGAGATTCCATCTTTTGAATAAGGGTGTATTTAAAAAACAAACACTCATCACCACTCCCCAGCATTCTGTGTTGGAACCACAGGTCTTTGGCATCTACTTCAGTGATGTCTGGATATTAGTATTAAGGACCTCTTGCTGAATAAGTTTGGTGATGAACGTTACCTTGTGCTCTCAACAGCTCACAACAAGCCACTCATAACTTGTAAAAGGAAGTAACCTTCACAAATTCATAGTGTCAGGACCAGGGCATAAAGATAAACACAAAGAAATGTGGTATTGTACTCTTTTGAGAAACACCTACCACATAAATGACACCACATCTTAAAGTAGATACTGTCACTAGAGACCCGGGCATGTTCATGGACAATGAGCGCTTCTTTGTTTACCACATATTGAACATCATTAGGAAATCTATTTATCTATCCAAGCTAATTAATGAAGTCATAACCTCCAGGTCAAAACAAGTTATTGGGCAGGATTCACGAAGCCTCCGTGTAAGAGTTACAAGGCTTACACGGAGGCTGCAGTTAAACGGTGTGACGTCAGCATGTCATGCATATGCATGAGGGCATGTTGAATCACACCTAAGGCTTACACAGTCCGTGGAAGACAGGCGGGGGCATGTCCGTAGGCCGAGCCCTGCAAGCGGACACACCCCCAGAAGAGTAAAAGTGCCTAAAGTAAACCCCCACGACAGAGTACATGGAAATGTGAATAAACACAACACAACACATGCCCCCACAGACTATGAACATAAAATTATATAAATGAACATGTTATATTTTTATAAATTGTAAAGATGTTTGCCCGTGAGTGCGCTCGTTTGCGCGGGCATGCCCGTAGCTCAGCCACAGTTAGCAGTAAGTGGAAAAGCATATAAGAACTAACTATGCAAAGTAAGCCAAAAAGCAATAGCATAGCGGTAGAGACATTGGCTGAAGAGCAGGCAGTCATGGTTCGAGCCCCCACAACATCAATTTTTATCTTTACTGAAATAAGCACGAAACAAGTCCCTGACATATATGTACACATATAAAATTATATTTTATGTAAAATGTAATGAAATAGGCCATTTATTTTGAAGAAATGTGAGATAACAAAATAATAACAAATGCCAGATGCGCCTATAGCTGAGCTACAGTTTAACAAGGTGAGTGCATGTGCCCGTATGTGAGCAGTGGTTTAACAGGTGCAAAATGAGTGCCCGTAGGTGAGCAGTGGTTTAACAGGTGCAAAATGAGTGCCCGTAGGTGAGCAGTGGTTGAACAGGTGCAAAATGAGTGCCCGTAAGTGAGCCGTGGTTTAACACGCTGAAAGTGTGTGCCCCTAGCTGAGCTGAGCGTAATATGCATGCTGACAGCCAAATGAGGTGTAAACCAGCGGAACCCATTTGCGCAGAGCTGCGCACCGCACCAACAAGCTAACCGACAGGCAACGTTGATCAAGCTGTAACAAAACTGCCTTTACACAGACACACCCCCTAGCCTGTCTAGACAGTCATAAAATATAAAAATCAGTGGCCAGGTTCGAACCCAGGATACCATGCACCATAGTCAAGGTACTGAATCACTAAGCCATGACAGCTGCACTTAGAAATGCAGTAATAGCACATATATAGGAATGAATAGAAAGAGGAGCATGACAAAGCAGGTTTTGTGAAGCTGATACAATTCCAAAATGGCCAATCACAGATAAGTGTGGGAAAAACGGCATATATAAGCCCCATAGGCGGGAATACACAGCATAACCAATTGTAGAACTAACTTGCAGCCAGAATGTCAGGAGTAGGTGAGGGTAGTTGCTTCTGAGCACAGAGGTGGGGCGTTGAGGAGTCCAGATATATGGTCTGGCTCCTTGTCCACAATCATGAGGCCCAACTCATGCTGGCCCAGGTCCTGTGGGGAGCATATAGGGCTGAGGCGTGGGACCGGTTGGCTCATGATCTCACCAGTGCCACAGGGATTCCAAGGACTGGTGAGCAGGTCCGTCACCACCATGCGGACCTGAAGAGACGGAAGCAGGACCAACTGAACCTTTGGATCCAGGAGGCCCGGCAAATGCCCAACGCCCCACTACTGAGTAAGTTACATCTAATTATGTATGTAAGAAATTAACCTAACTGATATTATGGAGATGTGTATTCCAATATTACTTTATTTATATTACAGCTGCAGGTGTCCGTTCTGCGAACCGCAGAGCCTATGGCGATAGGCTGGTGCAGTTGCGCCACCAGGCAGGTCAGTAATCCTCTCCCTGTAACTGTAAATAAATATAAAAGTATGACAGTTAGCAAAAGAGTGCAGTGTAGTCACTAAGTAATAAAATGTGCAAGTAACAGTGTAAGAGTGTTTGCAAGTATTGCTTGATTACAAAAGTGTGTTGCAGTCTGTAATCCAAACAGAAAAATGAAAATGTCTGAAATAAAATCTGAAATAAAGATGCCCCACCTGTAATATAATAGTACACAACCTGGAGCAGGCAGAAAAGTACAGCTGCAGAAGATGAGCAAATCACATGTGTGAAATATATCCCTGTTGAAATACTGAAACATGACAGAAGTGAGACTGTTGGAAAGGATTGTAATAACTACAGGTAAAACATGTCAATAAAGCCTAGAAGTAAGTACTATCCTGCATTGTAAAAATAAAACAAGTGAGAGAGTGTGAGAAAGAGTTATGAATCCACCAATAAAGTAGTAATAACTCCTGAATAAAGTATACTGCAGTCAGTACAGAATGAAATGAATGTGACAAGCAGAACCAAACTGTGAAATGTGTTCAAAATGTTCCTGCAGCTGGAATGTGTACCTAAAATCTGGATATGTTGAAATCAGTCTGCAATATGCAGATAGTATGATTGTCTGAAATACCAAACATCCACAGTTGTCTATAGCTATATAAAGCAAATGTAGCAGGATGATGTAGCTGAACAGAGCCGGATATGAATGTGTATGAATAAGAATAGAAATGTATATTGATGTAGCAGTAACATTCCTATCACCAACTTGAAGTAGTTATCACATAGAAAACTGTAGGTAGAACTGTAGTGTGTATATATCTGCAGCTATTAGAAATGTACAGCATATGTATTGGTATTTGAAGGTGTTAATTATATTTTCTTCACCCTACCCTATAACCACATATAATCCATTCCACGTGAAATTGGTATGCGCAATCACAATTAACACCCCTGGACATTTGTCCTGTTGGGTCATACATATTTGCATGTACGTTGATGCATCTGCCCTGTTCATACATCCAAACCTGATGGCCTGTTGCCATCAATCAACCCTGCATGTTGTTGGGCTGTGTATTGCTGTTCAAATTATGCATGTGTTATGCTCACTGTTCAATGGTGTGAATATCTGGGTGTTTGGTTAATGGGAATACTAATGCATGCTGTTACAACTAATTGCGAATGGTATTGTATGTTACTAACCCAAACTGTCATGACATAATGCAAAACATAGGACGACAGGGAAGGCGGGTTCCAGCGGACCCACCTCTCCCACCTCAGCTGGCGAGTGCACCTGGCAGTAGTGCCCAGTCCGGACCCTCCTCCGGTGGCCCTGTGCCACCTGCAGTTGGAAGCGCTGCAGGGGATGGGGCTCATCCTCCCTCTGCAAGTTTGGCCGGAGGAGAACCACCACTCACCCTCCGTAGCATCCAGACTGTGGTGCGTAGGGAGATCCAGGAATCTGTTCTTGGGGCCCTATGCCAGCTTAAGGCACAGGTGGCACAACTAACGGGCATGCCTGTTGCCCGGTCCACACAGCCCCCAGCACATCCCCGTCCTGGGCAGTGAAGGCACAGTGGCAACTGCCCATGGGTGGGGATATCAGTTCCACTGTTGCCATCTGTGGGCTCATGGGCTCTGAATATCCAAACATCCGTCCCTGTCAATTGTGTAACCCCCCCACACGTGTCATACACTGCCCCTGTATGCGTCTTGTTTGTCTTGTCTGTTGACCTACCCAACCTACCTCCCCAGCTATACCAACTTCCTTTACCTGACATACCACTCTCACCTGAAAAAAAAAGGGCACTCTGTACCCACAAAAAAATTACGCCCCATACATAGCTGCCCATTTCGCACACATGTCTGCTGGGCATGGAAACTGTCAATTACAATTGGCTGTACAACAAGTATTATTGTTGTCCTTACACCTCTCTCAGGGGTGGAAGGTTTCAAATGTCACACCAAATTACAAACATATGCACAGCTGTTGCTGATGAAGAAATGGGCAGCTATGGGAATTACCTACATCCCTCCTGCAAAACCCAAGCTTGTTTCCCTACTGTCTTACCCTCTTTGTGACCCCTTTTTCACCACTTTCCTGTCTCCCCATTTTCATTTCTTTCAAAGAAAATAGCACGGGTGTGCGCACGAGTAAGCACTTTTAAGCAGTTGTAAGCGGGTGTGCGCGGAGCTGAACACCAGTGCGCATGCATGAGCTCCGTGCAAACCAGCGCTAACCTGGTTACAACTGCTTAAAAGTGCCTTAGTCACTCTGAATGACAGGTCCTGTAGTCTGTTCAAAAGCAAAAGAAAATCCCACTGTCAGTCCCGAACCCAGGACCATGGAAACAGTAGTCTGCATGACTTACCACTAAGCCATGACTGTTACATAACAACATTGTGCTACAATAAATATATCATGTAATAGTAGGAATGAATGTAAAAGGAATGTAGGATGTGTAGTACACAAAGCATGTCATGTATATTTACTGTCATATCTTGTGGATTTCTATAATAGTAGTGTGTGAACAGAAACAGCCATGCTAGTTGGTAGCTAGTAGGTAATAATGTCACTGTAGCACCTTGCAAGCCACACACATACTCACAGCAGGATAATCACTGCCCATACCCTACAACCTGTTACAGGAACACATCTGGACCAAGTAATAAAATATGTGGAGCAAAGGGCTAAAACCAGGGACACATTACAAATAATGTTACAACAAACTTAGACAGTTCAGAGAGTAACAGGTTCTGCATTTTGTTGGATGTTTGGAAGGGTATGAAGTCTGAAACTTAAATGTTTGTCACTATATTCTGACTTGAGCCCAGAGTGATTTGCCAGAAAGAGCTGTGCATGAGATATTGACCAAAATATGAGGCAGAAATGTGGACAACCTGCAAATATTTGTACACATGAGAGGTTTGACACCTCCATGTTTTAATAGTTAAGATCCCAGACATAGCAACAGTGACTGAGTTACAGGGATGCCCCACAGACTCCATGTGAAATGTACAAACAGTAGGCAGAAAGGTGTTGCAACACATGCAATGGTAACTATGAAGTCCTGAAAGTATGCACCACTTGCACTGCAGAAATTGTGTAGTAATACATATGCTCATGCTATCCCACAGTAACAACTGCAGAATACCAGACAATTTAATGGGTGTACCCCACTGATATGTACCATTCCATGAGGCAGATAACAGATGCACCTGAGAGTCTCTGGGTCCTGCTCAGCAGCATAATCAAATACCCTAATAGATGTCAAGGCCCACACCATGGCCAGACCACACTGCATGCAGTAACACCCTATCAGATATAGCAAGCATTCCAAGGTGTGAATGTACATGGAAAATAGGAAAGCCACAGCAACACACTACAGTCAAGACACCTAGCAGGCATACAAGGAGTGAATGTAAAGGACAAATATTGAAGCCATAGCAACAAATTGCATGAGCCACTGTTATATACCAGTTACACCACAAGTCCCACAGGAAAGCACACACCCCCATATTAACAGTAGTAGTAGTAGTTGTAGGTGTCAGTTTACATACACACTTAGTACAGGAAACAGGAGAGATGAATGGAGAAATGTTAATCTACAACACAGCCTGAAATATGAGAGAGATACTAACTTTTACACTCACAGAACAGTGTCCACAGCATACCAGCATGGTCCCCACCCTTACAATATGAAAGGGCAATGCCTATCTCACATACCTTTGTATAGCACTGTCCTGAAATCACAGTGAGAACTGCAATCAGTACACAACTGGCTGCATGCAATCAGCAAATGCTGGCTAACAAGTGGTGCAGAGGCCATCACATGGACATATGCAGATACCTACGAAAGCATCCTGTACTCCCAGTCCACGCATGCAATACTTTCATGGCACCGTCTGGAGGCAGAGAGAGAGAGAGATAGAGAGAGAGAGAAAGAAAGAAAAAAGGAAAATAAAAACACAAACAAAAACTACACTTAAGAAAAACTAAGTTGAAGCTGTCATCAGTGACATTATCATAGGTTCATAGGTTCATACTAGGCTATCTGCCCAAAGGCATTTACAAGCCTAGCCCATAGTTTTGCGGCTTACGCCACCCCTTTAGTTTGGAGAAACTATGCCCATTATTTTGCTGTGCCTCTGTCGAGCAGTGACACTGAGGTAACCCCTGGGGTGTATCTGCGATCTCCCATCCATTGGTCAAGATTCCTCTTGAACAAGGCCAGCGAGGTGCTCTGCCTCACATATACCGGGATTTTGTTCCACAGCATAGGGAGTCTTTGGGTGATGAATCTATCCCTCCAGCACGTCCTATTAATAACCGTGTCAAGGTTTAAGTCTCCCGCCCTTGTGGCTCTGAGGGATCTAGATTTTTTGAGATGAAGCATGTTCATCAAATCTGGGTTTGACATGGCCTTGTATGTCAGGCACAGGTCACCTCTGAGCAAGCGGTAAGCAACTGAATATAGCTGGAGTTCTTTCAGTTGGGCGGCATAAGACAGATTTTTGAGACCCTTTATCCTTTTGGTGAGGAACTTTTGTGGCCTCTCCAGCTGCTGCAAGTGTCGGGTCAGATACATTACGAATGGGGCATTGTACTCAATCATTGGTCTGATGAGTGATGAGTATAGGGAGACTATGACCTCCCTTGATCTAGATGTGAATCCTTTCATGATAAGGTGGGCAATGTAGAAGGTCTTCCTAACTACTTTAGCAATATGAGTGTCGAATGAAAGGCTACTGTCAACCTGGGTCCCCAGGTCCCTGATAACTTCTGTGATCAGTGGATTGCCACCTATATGGTAGCTAGGGGTAACCTTGTTTTTCCCGAAGGGTATGACTATGCATTTCTTGGCATTTAACTTTAGGCCATGGCTCTGGCACCAGTTATCCATTTCTGTGAGACCCTTCTGAAGGATATCTGTGTCAGATGTGTTTTCCACGGCCCAGTTTGCAGTCATCTGCAAACTTTGTCAGCCATAACCCTCCTGTGTTTGCTTGTACTTCAGAAAAGTAGATGCCAAACAAGAGTGGGCCCAGGACTGAGCCCTGTGGGACACCACTTGTGATAGGCTTTGAGTCTGACATGGCGCCAGCAACTCTGACCCTGTGGGTTCTGTCACTCAGCCAGTTTGCAACCCATCTTGTAATGTATGGGTTTACATTTAAGTTGATGAGTTTTTCAATGATACCCGAGTGGGGTATTGTATTGAAAGCCTTCGCCAGGTCTAGGTAGGCTGTATGGACTGCCTTTCCCTTGTCAATGGCCTTGGTGACTGTTTCGAAAAAGTCAACCAAGTTTAAAAGGCATGATCTGCCTTTGACAAAGCCAAACTGGGTTGGATCCAAAGTCTGCAAATTCCCTATGTCTTTATTTATGAGATCCATTATGATCCTCTCCATGGCTTTGCAGATAAGGCTTGTCAAGCTAATGGGATGGTAATTTCCAGGGTCGGTGGAGGCACCACCTTTGTGAAGTGGGACAACAGTCACTGTGCGCCTCTCCCTGGGTATGTATCCGGAGGTGAGACTAAGATTAAACAGCTGTCCTAACTGTGGGTTTAATTCCTCGTTGAGTTCGTGGAGCACACAGCCAGGGATACCATCAGGTCCCATGGATGCTGTGTTCTTTGCCTTGGAGAGAGCAGTTCTCACCTGGGCGTTAGAGATGTTTGGGGGGCTACAATCATTTGGTATAGATATCTCTCCTTTTGGGGGGGAGGGGGGGAGAAGTTTGCACTGAACCTGTCAGCCAGTATCTTGGCAATGTCTGTAGGATCAGTAATCTTCACATCATTTTGGACTAATTCTGAGCATATCTGGGAGTTTCCTCCTAGGTTTCTGACATAGCCAAAGAATGCCTTATGGTTGTCCTTAGAGTCCTTAGCTATTTTTCACTCAAAATTAGCTTTGGATGATTTTATGAGAGCTCTTAGCTTTTTACTTATAGCGATCAGCGGTGTCTTACCGTTTAAGGATTTTGCTCTATCTTGTAGTAGCTTTCTCCTTTTGTTGTAGAGTTTGTTTATGGCTGGGGTCCACCAGACTGGATGCTTGCCTTTGGTACAAAGAGTCTTTGTTTTGCTTGGGATTGCGTGATCCATGCAGCCCTGCAGGTGCTGGTAGAAGGCATTTGTAAGTGATTCAGCGGTTTGAGTAATGTTTACCGCCGGCTCAGGGGCCTTAAAGGAGACCACACTAGTCTTGAGAAGTGTGAAGTCGGCTTTCGAGAAATTCTTTACTGTGGTCTTTTTTTATTTCGGGTGGGGGCGGGATAAGGACCTCCAGCGAGATTAGTTTGTGATCTGATCTCACCAGTGAGGGGTATACTTCCGGTGTTGAACACTGTGCTCCCATGTTCGTGATGATGAGATCAAGTATGTTTTCTCCTCTTGTGGGGATGGTGACTAGTTGTTCCATGGCATTTGAGTTTATGAATTCCAGGAACTTTTGGGCTAGAGTGTTTGGGCTTGAGTAGTGTTCCCAGTCTATATTAGGGTAGTTGAAGTCACCCAGTATGATGGTGTTTGGAGATACATTTATCCCCTCCAGTGTTTTCAGGAAGGCCATGTGAGGTTCCTGAGTTTGCGAGGGTGGCCTGTAACATGCTACAAATTGCAAAGCAGTCTTGCCTATGGTTAATTGCACCTGGATGGTTTCCGATGCATCGTGCGTTGCCACCAATCTTGAGGTGTGGGTGTCCTTGATGAATATGGATACCCCCCCACCTTTCTTGGTATTGTCCGGATTTTGGGGCCGGAACGCATGATATGAGGTAAAACCTGATAGTGCTGGGGTGCTCTCAGGAGCCTTGAACCAGGTTTCTGTCACAGCACAGACATCGATGTTCTCCATACTGAGAAGGGCCTCAAGTGCATGCATCTTGAGGTTAAGACTTCTGGCATTGAGCAGCATTACCCTTAGTTTTTTTTCTTTGTTGTGTTCTAGGGTGGTAGGTTTAGAATTTCAGCCTTGCCTAAAAAAGGCACTATGGGGGTGGTAAGAGCCTTTGCCAAAATCCGGAATCCCAGGGGTGACAGGTGCAAGCTGTCCCTTGCGAAGCAGCGTGGCTTGTCCAGCATGTCAACCCAGGCAGACAGACATTGGATCCCCTTTGAATGACACCAGAGTTTAAGCCAATTGTTAAAGCTGATCATCTTATCTCTGTATTGTGGCATAATTCTTGGTGAAGTTAGGATACTGCTCAAGGTCAGGGTCATACCTGCTTGGGCTACATAATCAGAGAGCTCCTCTATGTCTCTTTTCATGTAGTCCAAGGAGGTACGTCTCAGGTCATTTACACCAGCGTGGACAATGATTGAGTCGTACTTGTACCTGCTGTTGAGAGACCTGAGTGCTTGCGTTATGTGGCAGATTCTAGCACCCGACAGGCAGCTTACTGTGACCTTTTCCTTACTCAGTCTGGTGAGCGGGACGTCAGTGTGTCTGACTATGGAGTCACCAATGACTAGTGTGTCTGGCATTGTGTTTGGCCTTAAGGGCTGTGACTGCTTGACACTCTGACTGTGTGGTCTATGTGTTGCAGGTGTTGTGTTCTGAGGTGGCAGTTGTTTGGGTGTCTGCTTTGGTGGCCTCTGCTGTTTTGGTAGATTTTTGATCAGAGCCTCCGAGTATGTCTTTGTGTGTTTATGTGTATGATTTGAGGTTGTGATGGTATTATGTGAGACTGGGTCTATAGTGTGTGTGGTTACCTTCTCCTCCTGTCTGGTCTTGCCAGTCCTATGTTGAGAGAGCTCAGCTTCCAGTTTGGCCATATAGTTGCATCTCTCGCATGTATTTGTGTTTTGTGGGAGGAGGAGGAGAGGGTTGTCTGTGTACATGAGGCAATTGTAACATTGCCTCAATATTCCCAGGTTCACCAGCTGAGTAGGAGAGGACATTAGCAACTGATCCCTCGACATGCTAGAAGGAATAGACAGAAAAACTTAAAAAAGGTTTTGGGGGATGTGGGTGACCGAGAAATGGGGTTTGCTTTTTTTGGGGTATTATCTATAACAAGAGTGCTGTATCAAGGTGATAAGTACTGTAGGAGCAAGTGCTGGGCTATACAGATAGAGTATAGTCTACTTGGGAGTCAAGTAGAGATAATTTATAGTTATAGGATACACTAAATAGAACAGTAGTATACTTTGAGGAAGGTAGTTTTAAGGGAAAATTTGAAGAGTGGACTTTAGGTAGCCCGAAGCTGGGCTATCAGTAGCAGGAACCTATACAAATGGTAACGTAATCAGCTGTGACAAACACAGGTAATGTAAAGTAACAATTTAATAGTCTACATACTGTGAACCCTCCATATGTGTTATTGGTCTGTATCTATATGTATGTCTATGTGATAAGTTGTGTGTACATTGTTTTACCCAAAGGGGATGACTATACATTTCATGCCATTCAGTGTTAGGCCATGATTCTGGCACCAGTTGTCTGTTTCAGTGAGGCCTGTCTGTAGGATGTGTGTGTCAGCTGGTGTATCGACTATGGCGCCTAGGTTGCAGTCATCTGGGAACTTTGTCATCCACAACCCACACATATTTGCTTTCACATCTGAGAAGTAAATGCCAAACAAGAGGGGTCCTAGGACAGAGCCCTGTGGGATACCACTTGTGACTGGCTTTGAGTCTGACATGTCTCCCGCAATTTTGACTTTATGGATGCTGTTGTTTAACCAGTTTGCAACCCATCATGTGACATGTGTATTAACATTTAAGCTGATGAGCTTGTCTATGATGCCTGAGTGGGGTATTGTGTTGAAAGTCTTAGGCAAGTCCAGGTGGGCTGTATGGACTGCTTTGCCCTCATCAATGGCTCTAGTGACTGTTTTGAAAAAGTCAACCAGGTTCAAAAGGCAGGATCAGCCCTTCACAAAGCCAAACTGGGTGGGATCAAGTGTCTGTAGGTCCCCAATGTCGCTGTATATGAGTTCCGTAATGAATCTTTCCATAGCTTTGCAGACCAGGCTGGTTAAGCTTATGGGGCGGTAGTTCCCAGGGTCTGTAGAGGTGCCTCCTTTGTGGAGCGGGACCACTGTTGCTGTACGCCAGTGTTCAGGTACAGATCCCGTAGTAAGCCTAAGGTTAAATATCACTTTTATATGCAGTTGTAGCTCCTCTTGGAGTTCATGTAGCACACATACGGGGATACCAGCAGGTCCCATTGATGCTGTGTGTTCTGCTTTGCTGAGGGCGGCTCTCACCTGGACATCTGAGATGACAGGGAGGTTACATTCAGCTGTGATAAGTATTTCTTCTTTTGGGGGAGAGGGAGGGGAGATATTTGCACTGAACCTGTCTGCCAGAATGTTGCCAATATCTGTGAGTTCAGTGAATTGTATGTAGTTGTGTACTAACTCTGAGCATATCTGAGCCTCTTGGTCCATGTTTCTAACAAAACTGAAGAAGGCCTTGTGGTTATCTTTAGTGTCCTTGGCCATTTTTCTCTCAGAGTTGGCCTTGGATGTTGTTATGAGAGAACTTAGCTTTTTACTAGTGCTGACCACAGATGCCTTCCCTTTATGTGATTCTGCTCTGTCTTGCAGTAGCCTCCTTCTATCGTTATACAATTTGTCTATGGCTGGGGTCCACAGACAGGATGCTCAACCTTTGTGCATAGGGTCTGGGTTAGAATTGTGTGTGCATGTTCCATGCATTCTTGGGGAATGTCCATGGGAAGCATTTGCAAAGGGGTCAGCATTGTGGGTTGTGGCTTCCACTGGCCCAGTGGGCTGCATGGATACCATCTCAGTCCTAACAAGTGAAAATCCGTCTATTCACAAATATTTCAAAGTAGTGTACTGTGCTGGTGGTGGTGGTGGGATATGTATATCCAGGCCGATTAGTTTGTGTCCAGATCACACTAGTGGATGACGTTCCACATACAGTACCTTGTTACGAACCCCCAGAGTGAGGTGGTGCATTGGACCTGTCTCAGTGTGCTGACTGATGGGGCTTGGTACTATGTTGTATGGAATGTGGCAGGTATTGTTGCACAGGTGTCGGCTGAGCACTGATATCTGGCCATGTACATGTGTGTCCACCAAGAGACACACACACGTGCTACATATGGGAGTAGTAGTATATTACTACAGTTGAGTATCATGAATAGTATGTGTGCCATATTTTGCTGTCATAGTTTGCTGATATCCTGTTTGTGTTCTCTTTCAGGGACATGGCGCGTCAGCGAAATCCTGCCTACTCTGCTGCAGAAGATGAAGAGATACACCAGAGCCTGGTGCAGGATTATGACATACTGTTTTCCCACACCAGCCAGAATCAGCAGGAGTGGGCTGCACTGTGGCAAGACCTTGTCTGTAGGGTAAATTACATTAGCACGCATAATAGAACATATGAGCAGGTACGACATCACTGCAGTGATTTAATCAGAAATGTCCATCAGCGTGCGTCGGATATCCACAGGCAACAGGTCGCCGCAGGAGGTGGGGTGGCCACACATCCCCCCCTCACCAGACTGGAGGGGCTACTCCTAAGTGTTGTGGCTCCAGCCCAGGAACATCAACAGCAACACACCTGCAATATGATGGAGGCTGGAGCCACACAACAACACGACATGGAGCGTACAGGTAATATGCCATACATACACTTGACTGTTCTATACACTGTTAGTTTATGCATGTGTAAGGTGTGTCCTTGGTATGTAGCTGTCAACATAGTATGTAATTGTGCAGGTGTGATATTGCCAATATCAGCAGCTGACATGTGAAAGGCAACTGTTGTACTACTGAACTGTATCATACGCAGTATCAATGGCACAGTTGTGCCCACTGACATTAATCCCCTCATTTATGCAGGTCCCTCCTGTGTTACAGCAAGGCAGCCCATCCATGCTGGTGAGTGTGTATTAACAATACCTATAATAGGCTTGATAGTGCTAGTAATAATAGTGTAACTCAGTAGTGCTCTGTGTGTATACTGTGGGGTGTGCATGTGTGCATGTGTGCGTGTGTCCATGTGTGCATGTGTGCATGTGTGCATCACTGGTAACATTGTGTAGACATTGTAAACTGTGTTTCCTGTCTTCCTCCCAGAGGTTCTGGCACTGCTCTGGTGTCCTGCAGCAGGGAACCTGAATCTGGTGCCACAGGTACTGATAATGATGATATCTGTGTAATGGCACAGGAAGGTGAGTCAGGGTCCATCAGTGGTCAGCCAATTGACAGTACACAGCTGTCAACCCCATCATTACGCACAGTCATCCTGCCAGTACATCCTATGTCACCAATGTCCCTAGGTGATGGACAGGATACAGTGGGCATTGACCAGGGTAATGTGGTATCTGTGGCACATGCTTCCCCACACAGCAGCCATGGGCAGGGTCCTGAGATGGTACCACACAGACAGTTGCCCATGTGTTCTCGTGGGAGCATCCGTGGGCATACTGGCTCTGGCAGACGTGCCCAAAGAGGTCTGTCAACCTCAGCTATGTTTCAGGCTGTCATGCAAGCACAGTCACGTATGGAAAGGTACACCAGGCAGGGTCTGAGGGAGCTGAGAGCATGTCGCACATCCATGACTGACAGTATGCGTGACATTGCGGATGCTATCTGTAATTTCATCGATGTCATAGACAGACGTTGTGGGGACATATTACAGCAGTTCCACAACTACATGTCCATGAGCCAGAGCAATGGTGGACAGTTGTGGCATTGACGTGGCTGTATGCCAGTAACAGCAGCACCTGGCAGTCAGCGCGGATGACAACAGACCCGCGGATGCCCCAATAGTGCCAGCAGCAGCCCCAGCAATGCTGGGTCTGTGCTGTCATCAGACCGCCCCAGGAGACCACGTGCACGTAGCTCTGGACAGTCCCAACAGGGACCTGTGTCCAGTCAATGAACACCCGCTTCTGATGACAGTACCCAGTCTGGCTTAGTACCGGATACCGTCCGTAGCACCCCTGCCAGGCACAGGTACCGTGTCCATGGCCACAGACACTGATCTGTATGACCTGGCAGGTGCAGTCTGTGGCTGTCCACAAACACCAGTATATGGCAGCCATGAGGTGGAACTGTGTGCATGCATACACACATGTGAAATGTTAACACCTAGGGCTACCACATACACGCACACACTGCATCAACAGTGCCCCACCCTGTACTGCTGTCCCTCACCAACACACATACACATACATGTCAATTGGTGGTATCAGTAGCAGACTCAGGCATACCTAGTTCATACCCTGTGCATATGATGGAACTGCGCCACCTCCTGCAATCTCTAACATCAGTGCAGGAACAGGTTAACATGTTGCTGATGCACAGGGTGACTACATAGAAGTGTATTAATAATATCATGTTGGTAACAGTACAGTGTGCTGATATGATTGTGTGTATATCCCAGACAGGAGGAGAAGGCAACTACACACACCACAAAACCAGCCTCACATAATGCTACCACACCACTGAATCAAACACATAAACACACAAAGACATACTCGGAGGCTCTGAGTAAAAATTTACCTAAACAGCAGAGGCCTCCAAAGCAGACACCCAAACAACTGCTACCTCAAGACACCCCACAAGCAAAACATAAACCACAAAAGCAGTGTGCAAAGCAGTCACAGCCCTTAAAGCCAAATACAACACCAAACATACTTGTCATAGGTGACTCCATAGTCAGACACACTGACGTCCCACTCACCAGGCTGAACAAGGAGAGGGTCACAGTAAGCTGCCTATCAGGTGCTAGAATCCGCCACATAACACAAGCACTCGGGTCACTCCACGGCAAGTACAAATATGACACAGTTATTGTCCATGCTGGTGTGAATGACCTGAGACGTACCTCCCTGGGCTACATGAAAAGAGACATAGAGGAGCTCTCTGATTATGTAGCCCAGGCAGGTATGACCCTAACCCTGAGCAGTATTCTTCCTTCACCAAGAATGATGCCACAATATAGAGACAAGATGATCAGCTTTAACAATTGGCTTAATGTCTGGTGTCATTCAAAGGGGATCCAGTGTCTGTCTGCCTGGGATGACATGCTTGACAAGCCACGCTGCTTCGCAAGGGACGGCTTGCACCTGTCACCCCTGGGATTCTGGATATTGGCTAAGGCTCTTGCCACCCCTATAGTGCCTTTTTTAGGCAAGGCTCAAATTATAAACCTACCACCCTAGAAAACAAAAATGGGAAGAAACTGAGGGTAATGCTGCTCAATGCCAGAAGTCTAAATCTCAAAATGCACGCACTCGAGGCCCTTCTCAGTATGGAGAACATCGATGTCTGTGCTGTAACTGAAACCTTGTTCAAGGCTCCTGAGAGCACCCCGGCACTATTAGGTTTTACCTCATATCATGCATTCCGGCCCCAAAACCCGGACCACACCACAAATGGAGGGGATGTATCCATATTCATAAAGGATACCCACACCTCCAGGTTGGTGGCAATGCACAAAGCTTCGGAAACCATCCAGGTGCAACTAACCATAGGCAAAACTGCTCTACAAATTGTAGCATGCTACAGGCCACCCTCTCAAACTCAGGAACACCACACAGCCTTCCTGAAGACACTGGAGGGTATAAATGTATCTCCAAACACCATCATATTGGGTGACTTCAACTACCCGAATATAGACTGGGAACATTACTCAAGCCCTAACTTTCTAGCCCAACGGTTCCTGGAGTTCATAAATTCAAATGCCATGGAACAGCTAGTCACTGTTCCCACGAGAGGAGAAAATATACTAGATCTCATTATCACAAACATGGGGACAAAATGCTCCACACTGGAAGTATATCCCTCATTGGTGAGATCTGATCATAAACTAATCTCACTGGAAATCCACATCCCGGCCCCACCCCAAACAAAAAAGACCACAGTGAAGAACTTCTCTAAAGCAAACTTCACACTACTCAAGACTGGTGTGGTATCCTTCAAGGCCCTGAGACAGTGGAAACCACAACCCAAGCTGCGGAAGCCCTTACAAATGCCTTCTATGAACACCTCCAGGACTGCATGGATCAGGCAATCCCAAATAAAACCAAGAGTCTTTCCACAAAGGGCAAACGTCCAGTCTGGTGGACCCCAGCCATTAACAAACTTTACAATAAGAGGAGAAAGCTATTACATGATAGAACAAAATCCATAAAAGGGAAGTCACCCCTGATTATTATTAGTAAAAAAATACGAGCACTCATAAAATCAATTAAGGCCAATTTTGAGAGAAAAATTGCCATGGATTCAAAGGACAATCATAAGGCCTTTTCAGCTATGTTAGGAACCTGGGTGGAAACTCCCAGATATGCTCAGAATTAGTCCAAAATGATACAAAAATCACTGAACCCACAGACATTGCCAACATACTGGCAGACAGGTTCAGTGCAAACTTCACCCCCCTCCCCCCCCCCAAAGGAGAGATAACTATCCCAGCAGAGTGTAGCCTCCCAGACATCTCAAATGCAGATGAAAGCTGCTCTCTAAAGCTAAAACACAGCATCAATGGGACCGGATGGTGTCGCCGGCTGTGTGCTACACGAGCTAAATGAGGAATTAAACCCGCACATAAGGCAGCTGTTTAATCTCAGCCTTACCACAGGATACGTGCCCAAGGAGTGGCGTACGGCAACTGTGGTCCCACTCCACAAAGGTGGTGCCTCTACGGACCCTGGTAAGTACCGCCCATAAGCTTAACAAGTCTAGTCTGCAAAGCTATGGAGAGGATCATAATGGAGCTCATAAACAAAGATATAGGGACTTGCAGACATAGGACCCGACCCAGTTTGGCTTCGACAAGGGCAGATCATGACTTTTGAACTTGGTCGACTTCTTTGAACAGTCACCAAGGCCATTGATGAGGAAAGGCAGTCCATACAGCCTACCTTGACCTTGCAAAGGCTTTCACACAATACCCCACTCGGTATTGTAGAAAAACTACCAGCTTAAATGTAAACCCATATGTCACAAGATGGGTTGCAAACTGGCTTAAGGACAGAACCCACAGGGTTAGAGTTGCTGGCGCTATGTCAGACTCCAAGCCAGTCACAAGTGGTGTCCCACAGGGCTCGGTCCTTGGCCCCCTATTGTTCGGCATCTACTTCTCAGAAGTACAGGCCAACATGGGAGGTCTTTGGCTGACAAAGTTTGCAGACGACTGCAAACTGGCGCCATAGTGGAAAGTGCATTGGACACGGATATCCTTCAGAAGGACTCACGAAACAGATAGCTGGTGCCAGAGCCATGGCCTGAAGTTAAACGCCAAAAAATGTATAGTCATACCCTTCGGGAAAAACAAGGTAACCCCAAGCTACCATATAGGTGGCAATCCACTAAGCACAGAAGAGGTTATCAGGGACCTGGGGACCCAGGTTGACAGTGGCCTTTCTTTGACACTCACATTGCTAAAGTGGTTAGAAAGACCTTCTACATTGCCCACCTGATCATGAAGGGATTCACATCCAGATCTAGTGAGGTCATTGTTCCCCTGTACTCTTCACTTATCAGACCAATGATCGAGTACAATGCCCCATTTGGGATGTATCTCGCCCGACATCTGCAGCAATTGGAGAGACCCCAAAAGTTTCTCACCAAAAGGATAAAGGGACTCCAAAATCTGTCATATGCTGCCAGATTGAAGAAACTCCAGCTCTATTCAGTCGCATACCGTCTGCTCAGAGGTGACATGTGCCTGACATACAAGGCCATGTCCAACCCGGAATTAATGGACATGCTCCACCTCAAAAAATCCAAATCCACCAAAACCACTAGAGCAAGCGACTTAAACCATAGCACGGATATAAATAGGACGTGCTGGAGGGATAGATTTATCACTCAGAGACTCCCTATGCTGTGGAATAGAGTCCCGGTCCATGTGAGGTAGAGCACCTCGCTGGCTCTGTTCAAGAGAAATCTTGACCTGTGGATGGGAGATCGTAGGTTTACCCTGGGAATCATCTCTGTGTCACTGCTGGACAGAGGCACAACAAACTAATGGGTACAGTATTTTTTCATATAAGGGGTGGCGTAAGTTACAAAAATTCGGGCTAGGCTTATAAATGCCTTGGGGCAGATAGCCTAGTATAAACCTATGAACCTATGAACCTATGCCTGATGCAGTAACTGTATGACTGTCCTGAATTGTTATCTACACCCATAGTAAGTACCATAGTGTAGCAGCTGCACATTTTTGCATACTGGTGGTAAGGATGTCAACAGATAGCCACATACACAGGTAGCACAGGGGAAAAGGTAATGCAAGTAGTGATACGCAATGATGGACATGTACACTAATGGTGGCATGTTGCCCACAACGACTATGCAATTTGGATGTTTGCACATGTTGATATGTGTGCAGTACCAATTTAATTTAAATTAAATTAAATTTTAAATAATTTTAGTTTTACCATGGACATCTGAGCTGTGCATTCCTGGGTACATGTTTATAGTGCCTGCATATTTGCACTGTTACCTACTGGAAGTGGTACCCCTTCTTTGTTGTACAATGGACTACTTCCAGCCCTGCTTACTGTAGCTTTGTTTGCATGCATGTTTGCTTGAGGTTCCCTGGAACACTGATTCCACCTGTAATGCAGATTTACAGAGCTTCTGTGGATTCCTAGTGACATCTGCATAGCTTACTATATGTATGTCAATGTCTCACTTGGCAGAATGTCACTGTCTGTCCTGTTCGCATGTACGTTGCCTGTGACACATTGCATATGACTTACCTGGCATTTGCCCACGTGTGCAATCATAAATGCCAGTGCTATGAAATCAGAAGCAGTACACCCACACATATTCGCCTTCAGTATGTTGTTCCCCATTGGCCCTATGTGTTGGTAATCACCATGGCAATCACACTACTATGGTAGCATGTGCAAAGGTAATTTGTGAATCACCTCTATGGTCCAGTTGTGGAATATGTGAGTCATGTGGCAATGTCACAGCTGCCACATGTATGCAGTCAACCCTCTGCCCTGGCCAGGAACGTACAACACATGTGTGAGATGCAACCACATAGCCAATCTGGGGACTGAGCACTCTGAACCCAGTACTGGCATACCCTGTCAGGTGGCATGACATACTACAGTGACTACAATACCAGTCTGACATAGAACTGCACTGACAGCAATCCAAACACATGAACACACTGGGGCATACTTGGAGCCTCAGAATAGCATCCTGCCTGAGCATCACACACCTCTGTAGCTGGCACACAGGTATATGTTAAGTCGGAACAGAGCACATGCCACACATGGCACACACATCCTGTGTGCCAAACACTCACAGCCTGTAGGGCTACACAACACACCTGCTACAGATGTGTCAGGTACCTCTCTTGGCCGGTGCAGTGGGATCCCACTCAACAGGCTGTACATGGTGAAGGTCACAGTGATATGCCTGTGGGGCACTATGGTCCACCACATAACACATGCATACAGGTCAGTCAGAGGCATGGACACATATGACTCAGACAGTGTCCATGCCACTATGGATGACCTGAGATGTACCTCCCTGGACTACATGATAGGGAACATAGAAGGGCTCTCTCAGCATGTGGCACGGGCTGGTATGAGCCTGATCTTGGTTGCCATCATACCCTCACCAGGTATGCTACCACAATATGTAGGAAGGGTGTTCTATGTCTACATTTTGCTCAATCTCCAATGTCATTCATAGGGTATCCAATGGCTGTCAGTGTGTGCTTACATGCTAGGGAAGCCACAATGATTTGCGAGGGGCAGTTTGCACGTGTCACCCATGGGCCAATGTATATTGGCGAAGCCTCTTGATACACACATAGTGCCTTTTGATGCAGGGCTCAGATTACATAGCCACCTTCACGGGTATCACACGGGATAGGACACTAACAGTAATGCTACACAACACCAGCAGTGTACACCGCAAGATGCATGCACTGGACACTGTCCTCAGCACGGTAAACTGCAATATCTGTGCAGTAACAGATTCCTGATTCACGGCTCACAGGTGCAACCCATCACTGCCAGGTTTAACCTCATACCATGCCCATCGTCCCCTACACATGTACCACACATGAACAGGGGGGAGGTATCTCAAGGCACCACAGATACACACATCTCCAGGTTGTTGGCACAGCACAAAGCATCAGGGCCTATCCATGTGCAGCTAACAGTGTGTTGGACTGCCTTCTGGTTCATAGCCTGGCACACACAACCCTCCCATACACAGGAAACCCACCTGTCCTCCCTGACAACACTGGGAATATGACGGACTCTACATATGTCTTTATATGGCTGGACTGCATCCAGCTGAACATTGTGTGTGAGCATTACTGTAGCTACAACACACTAGCTGAAAGGTTCCTAGCGTGTAGTCACTGAATTGCAGTGGAACAACATGTTACCACTCCCACAACAGGTGGGAACATGCAGCACCTGTTCATTGACTACATGTAGACTATATGGCCCAGAACAGATGTGTATCCCCCGCTGTTAGGATGATACTATATACAACTCACACTGTATATACACATACCGCATGCAGCCCATGCACAGTATGAAACAGTCATAATGTTATGCAGTGCAAATACCATTTATTCACTTGAGGCACGTGTCAAACATGGGAACTATTGAAGGTCACAGGTATATATGTGTATGTGGCACACACATACATCATGTGTGCATTGCCATTGCTGGTTTAAGCAATGTCATGCATTGTTATGAACAACAACCCACACATGGGCATTTTGTGTGACACAAACACATGTGGCAGTTGTGGGTTTCCAAAACATACCTAACTGTGCTCTGACTGTAGAAAGAGACCCCGTAGGGGAGCGCACTATTTGCATTACTGGGCGAGTTGCCCTGTTTGGCTGTACTTATAGTGTGGTGACATCACCTGTGTTTACTGGGGGAATATGCAGCATCTGGTGTATTGTAGTAGTTGCCAAAAGGAACTGTTCTTTCACACACCCTACTACCCCCCCACCACACACACACACACACACTTGCAGAATTCATATCCCTACCTAACTATGTTATGACACTTGAGAGAGATGCATTAGCAGAGCGTGCTATTCAAATTACTGGGAGGCTTTTCTTCTCCAGCTGTACTTATAGGGTGCTGACATCATCAGTGTTTGGAAAGGGTAATGTGCATCATGTAGTGTGTTTTCTTAATTGCCAAAAAGCACATATCTTTCATACAGAATTGCACACACACAAACTCCCCTCATCCAAACACACTTGCCATTTGCAGAATTCAACCCCCTACCTAACTATGTTACAACACTTGATAGAGACACATTAGCAGAGCACGCTATACGAATTATGGGAGGTTTCTCTTCTCCGGCTGTACTTATAGGGTGTTGACATCATCAGTGTTTGGAAAGGGTAATGTGCACCATGTAGTGTGTTCTCCTAGTTACCAAAAGGGACACTTCTTTCATATAGACTTGCACACACATTAACCCCCCCTCCATACACACTGGGCACTTGCAGGATTCAAACCCCTACTTAACTATGTTATGACACTCAAGACAGGTGCATTAGTAGAGTGTGCTATTCGCATTACTTGGAGGTTTCCTTTCTCCTGCTGTACTTATAGGGTGCTGACATCATCAGTGTTTTAGAAAGGGGAATGTGCATCCTGTAGTGTGTTTTCCCAGTTGCCAAAAGGGACATTTCCCTCACACAGACTTGCACACACACCACACCCGCTCATCCACTGAGCATTTGCAGGATTCAAACCCCTACCTAAATATATTATGACACTTGAGGGAGACGCATTAGCAGAGCGCATTATCCGAATTACTGGGCATCTGCTCTGCACCTGCAGTATTTCTAGGGTGCTGACATCATTATTTCTACAGAGGTATGTACATCTAGTACTACCTGTCAGGTGGGGGATAGCATATATATGCATTTGCAGCCACCTACTTCAGGGTCAGATATGCACATCGCACTGGCAGGTTATGTTCTATACCATGCTTCGTGACCACAGGACCTGTAACACACAACACAACCAGTCCAGACCACCCCTCCCACATCCAGGACACACACTTTGCTTCCCTGGAAACAGTGCCAAGATATGCAGGTGTTCACATACACCATTCCAGTTGTTAACGTCAGGTACAGGCATATTGTATGTGGGAACTACTAAGGCCTCTACAACATTACCCTACAGCCACTACAATTTGTGAGTCCATGTGCTATGGCAGAACCACTCACCACAGCCACAAGGGGGAATACATATTGCACCTGACCATCTGCAACATGGGTACTCACTGTTCCACACCAGAGGTACACCACCATTGTTGATATCTGACCATACCCACCTTTCCCTGGACATCCATATCCCATCCCCACCCGCAGGCAAGGTTGTCACTGCAAACAAAGTGCATTTATCAAAAGCAGACTTTACACTTGAGAAGACTGGGGTGGAAGACTTCAAAGGACCCATGCTGGGGGAGTATACAGGCCACTCTGGATAATCCTTGACAATTGCATTCTATCAGCATGTGGAAGGTTTGCATTGATCATGCTATCCCAAATATACCCATGACTGCTCCACAACAGGACACCTGTCAGGTGTACACCAGCCATATATGAGCTGTCCAACACACAGAGTGAGCTAATACATTGCAGAGCAGTAGCCCACAGAGGGAGGACATCTCTGAACAGTACCTGCATGACACTTCAATCCCTCATAATCATCACAACACAGTGTTGACAGTGTAATTGTCTAGACAATGCAGATAAGGCTCCCCTCAGTCTGTTATTGACACCCACTTACTGTTAGAGGTCCTCAGCAACCCTCTTCCAGCACACACCAACAACATGGATGTGGCTTAGCAAATTCAAACCCTGGGATCTCCACTGTGTCCCTGCTTGACAGAGGCACAGCACACTAGCTTCACACGGTGCCTTATGTGACCTACTTTACAGTGGCACAGTAGCCTACTGTACTGGGGAGGTGGACGCCAAGCACACTCTGGCTAAGCTGTCATTCCCTAGGGCAAACAGCCTAGTATTGACCTCTACACCCATATGTTTAATTGTCAGATGCACATTATTTGTTGCTGATAGACTGTTTGCAGGTCTTTATTGCCATAGCATTCCCTGTTTGTATGAACATCTTGTGTATATGTGGAAGATGTTTGCATATGGGAGGGATCCACTATATCACGTATGTCTCTGTTGTCATTTAACTGTGTGCACTGGGCAGATGGCTGTAATGTGGTTGGTTCCTGGAATAACACGTACAAATACCAGATATGTGTGGCCAACTGCTAAACTGAGATTTGGCCTAAGTGTGTGAGCATGCCCAGTTCAGCCTTCCCATGGCATGTTGTCTGACATATGTCTCATTTATCAAAGTGTGCGAGCATGCCCAGTGTGAGCTTTCCATATGTTGAACTCTGCAGCCCACCACATTTGTGGATGAGTGTGAACTTCAACAATATCTCCCGTTTATGGTTGTGTGTTGTGTGTCATGTTGTGTAGTTACTGTTCAACTGCTTTGTGTGTGAACACAACAAGGATTATACTGTGCCTGCAGGGTTTGCATGGGATACTTTGCATACAGTTGTCAACATCCTTTCATACTGACCTAACACTGTAGTACCATATAGTGTACTGGTTCAGTACTTTCACTGTGGTGGACAGTATCCTGGGCTTTAGTCCTATCACTGCTTTACATTTCCATAGTGAGCACAACCGCCTGGTTAGGGGCCAGTTGTGCACATCTGACCATGTTGCATTATGTTCAGATATGAACTACTTATACCAGGCTTGTCCAACATTGGTAGTGTATTCCACAACATAGGTGTACATTGGCAAACAGTAGTGATGTGCCCTAGGCCATTTGTAATGCTAGTCAGAGAGTGTGTTTGTCCTTCGACACACATTGTAAGTGGAGTTTGCCATGACATATGTCATGGTTAGTATACTGTGCCTCCGTCTACCTGTGACATAACAGTGATACCCAGGGTAAACCTACCATCTCCCATCCACTCATCACGATTCCTCTTGAGGAGAATCGATGAGTGACTCTATGGATAACCTGTACTGGGAGTTTACTCATGAGTGGGGGTGGCTTCTGTGTTATGGATCATGCAGTACAGCTTGTCCTATGTATGTCAGTGCTGGGGTTCAGGTCTCTCATGTGCATAGCTCACTGCCATTCAGATTGTACAAGGTGCAGCATGTTCATTGATTCCAGCTTGGACATGGCTTTATACATCAGGCACAGCTTGCCTCTGGGTGGGCAGTATGGCAGTGTGTGGAGCTGCAGTTTGTTTAATCAGGCAACACATGGCATCTGTTCAAGCTCTTTGATACTCCTGGTGAGGTACTGTTGGGGACTTTACAGTTGATGGAGGTATCTGCTGAGGTACATCCCACAGGGGCTATTGTAGTCAATTGTAACGCTGATGAAGGATGACTGCAGAGCCACAATGACCTCCCTTATCTAGATCTGACAACCTTCATGATTAGGTGGGTATATGGTATGTTTCTGTAAACACTGCAGCCACATGTTTGTCCAATGCAGGATATCTATCATCTTGTGTCCGCAGGCCTCTCATTACATGTTAAGTACGTAATGGGTTAACACCTTTGTGGTAATTGGTGGGCACTTACTGTATATCCACGAGGGTTGACTATACACTTTTCTGCAATTAGCTTGCTGACATGGCTATGGCACAAGTTGTCTGTTTCTATGTGGCCCTTTTGTGGGATGCTTGTGTCAGCTAGAGGGTCAGATATGGTGGGCAGTTTGTAGTCCTCTGCATACATGTTCAGACACAGTCCTTCCATGTTGGCCTGTACCTATGGGACATATATATCAAACAAGGGAGGTCCCAGGACCAAGCCTTGTGGGATGCCAGTTATATCTGGTTTGTAGACTGACATGGCTGCAGCATGTCTGACCATGTCAGTTCTGTCCTTGGTCTGGTTTGCAACCCCTCTACTTACATAGGGGTTTATATTTAAGCTGGTGAGCATATCTATAATGAACACGTAGGGTATTGTATGGAAGACTTTGCAAGGTCCAGCTACGCTGTGTGGACCACATTGCCCTCATCAGTGACCTTAATGACTGTTTCAAATGAGTCAAACATGTTTAGGGGCAGGATCTGCACTTAAGAAAGCCACACTGGGTAGGGTCCGGTGTCAGTAGGTCCCCAATATCTTTATGTCTGCGGTACATGCTGATCCTTTCCATAGCTGTGCAGACCAAGCTTCTCAGGATTCTGGGGTGGTAGTTTGCAGTATCCATTCAGGCAACACCTTTGTTGAGCAGGACCACTGTTGTTGTACACTGCTCTTTGGGTACATATCCTATGGTAAGGCTGACATTGAGCAGTAGTGTGATTTGGCATTCCATTCTTCTTGGAGTCCATGTTGGACTCAGTCCAGGACACCATCTCATACCATTGCTGCTGTGTGTTTTGCTTTGTAGATGATGGCTGTTATCTCAGCATCTGCAATGTCAGGGGGCCAGCAGTCTGCTGGGATAGATATTTTGCATTCTGGGGGGGGGTTGCACTGCACCTGTCAGGTTGTATGTTGGCAATATGTGTGTGTGTGTTTGGTATGTTGTTTGTAATATTTGTGTGATTCAGAGCATATCTGTGAATTCCCAACACGGTTCCTACCATCAGTTGAGTAAGCCTTGGGATTATCCTTAGTGTCCTGTACAATTTGTATCTTCATAGGTTCATAGGTTCATACTAGGCTATCCACCCTAGGGCATTTGTAAGCCTAGACAGAGTGTGTGTGTCTTTTGCCACCCCTTGCTATGTGAATATTATGGCCATTTATGATTTACTTTACTATGCCTCTGTTTGGACGTGACACAGTGAAGACCCCCAGTGTACATCTACGATCATCCATCCACTTGGCAAGATTCCTGTTGAAGAGTGTCAGTGAGGGGCTCTGCCTAACATAGAGTGGGATTCTGTTCCAGGGTGTGGGGAGCCTCTGAGTTATGTATTTGTCCCTCCAGCACATCCTATTTCATTATGTGTTGAGGTTGGCATCTCTCACTCTCACAGCTCCGATGGCTTTGAGTTTTCTGGGGTGGAGCTTGTCCATTACTCCTGTGTTAAACATGGCCTTGTAAAACACACATACAATGCCTCTGTGTAGGCAGTATGTGACTGCATTCCGCTGGGGTGCCTACAGCCAGGCAGCATATGACATATATTTGAGACCCTTTATCCTCTTGGTGAAGTACCTTTGAGGTCTTTCTAACTGCTGCAGGTGTCAGGTAAGGTACATCCCAAATGAGGCATTGTACTAGATTATGGGTCTGATAAGAGAACAGTACAGGGGCAAAATGACCTCTGTTGACATAGATGTGAATCCTTTCATGATACGGTGTCCAATATAGACAGTCTTCCTAGCCACATTGGCAATGTGAGTGTCACATAACAGGTTACTGTCCACTTGTGTCCCTAGGTCCCTGATTACTCCTTCAATACATAATGGTTTACCACCTATGTGGTAATTTGTGAGTACCTTGTTTGGTATTTGGTGGGACATTCATACTGTCCAGTGTCTTCAGGATGGCTGGGTGGGGTTCCTGTGTGTGAGACTGTGGTCTGTAGCATGCTACAGACTGTACAGCAGTTTTGCCTATGGTTAGGTACACATGGGTGGTCTCCGATGCTTCATGCATTGTCAGTTACCTGGACGTATGGGTGTCTGTGCTGAATATGGATACTCCCCCACCTTTTATGTTTTGGTCCAGGTTTTGGGGCCATAACGCATGATATGAGGTATAACCTGGTAGTGCTGGTGTGCTGTCAGGAGGCTTGCAGCAGGTTTCTGTCACTGCATAGACATCGATGTTCTCCATACTGGGGAGGGCCTCAGGAGCGTGCATATTGCGGTTTACACGTCTGGCATTGGTCAGCATTACCCTTATGTTTCTTACCACTTATGTTTTCTAGGGTGGTGGGTTAGTCTTTTCAGCCTTGCCAATGTAAGGCTCTATGGAGGTGGCAAAAGCCTTATCCAATATCCAGACGCCCAGGGGTAACAGGTGCAAGCCATCCCTGGAACAGCAGCATGGCTTGTCAAGCATGACATCCCAAGCAGACAGACATTAGATCCTCTTGGAATGACAGCAGTAATTGTGCCACTTGTTAAAGCTGATCATTCTGTGTTTGTACTGTGGCATCATTCTTGGTGAGGGTAGGATGCTGCAAACGGTCAGTGTCATACCGGCCTGGGGTACATACTCAGTGAGCTCATCTATGTCTCTTTTCATGTAGTCCAGGGAGGTACATCTCAGGTCATTCACGCCAGCATGGACAATGACTGCATCATATTTCTACTTGCTTTGGGGTGACCTGCGTACTTGTGTTATGTGGCGTATTGTAGCAGCCTACAGGCAGCTTACTGTACCCTTTCCCTTGTTCAGTCTGGTGAGCGGGACAGCAGTGTGTCTGACTATGGAGTCACCTATTACAACTGTATCAGGCATGTTGTTTCTCCTTCTGGCCTGTGACTGTTTGGCACACCAGCTTTGTGTACAATGTGTTGCATGTGCTATGTTTGGAGTTTGTGGTTGCTTGGGGGTCTGCTTTGGAGACCTCTGTTGGTGTGGTGTGTTTGTAATTAGGGCCTTCCGGAATGTTTTTCTGTGTTTATATCTTTGGTTTGCAGTTGTGATAAGTCTATGTGGGACTGGGTTTGTGGTGTGTGTGGTTACCTTCTCCTCCTGACTAGTTTTGACAGTACTGAGTTGAGGGAGCTCAGCCTCCGGTTTGGATAAATGGTTGCATCTCTCACATATATTTGTATTTCTTGGGGGGAGTTGAGAGTTGCCTGTGTACTTGGGGCAGGTGTAACATTGCCTCAGGATTCACAGATTCAACTTGTTGTAGCTGGCCTTCGTGGATTGTATGTGTGGACATATTTTATTGCCATACTACTGATCAGTGATTACTTCCCTTTTTATGTTTGCTCTATCATGTAGTAACTTCCTCATTCTCTTGCATGGTTTGGTAATGGCTGGAGTCCAGCATGCTAGATGCCTGCGTGTATGGCATTGTGTCTTGTTGTTATTTGTGATTGCATAATCCAAGCATTCCTGGCTGTGTTCATGGAATGCCTGTATAACAGGTTCTGAGGTGTGGCCCATATTTTGCACCTGCACAGGGCCTTTAATGGATTCCACATCAGTTTGGATGAGTGCAACTTTTGCTTTACACATGTTTTTCACTGTGGTTTTCTGGCCAGGGACTGTGGTCAGGATGTGTATATCCAGTGTGATTACTTTATGGTCTGGTCTTACCAGTGAGGGATACACTTCTCATCTTGCCATCCAGTACCCATGTTGCTGATTATCACATCCAGTATGCTTACCCCTCTTGTGGGAGTGGTACGTTGTTCCTGGGCATTTTGGTTTACGGATTCTAGGAACTTTTCTCCTACAGTGTTGGAGCTAGTATAATGCTCCCAGTCTATGTCTGGGTATTTTCAGTCAACCAATATAATGTGGTTTGGGGGGCTTGATATATTAATGTATTCCAACATAGGCCAGGTGCAGTTCCTGGTGTTAGCACAGTAGTCTGTAGCAGGCTATTAACTGGGAAGCAGTTTTACCTACTGTTACTTGACCATGGCTAGTCCATGCTTCTTCTTGTTGTGGTACCAACATGGGGGTGTGGTTATCCTTGACAATTATTGCTAGTCACCCTCCTTTTGTAGCTTGTTCCATGTTTTGAGGCTGTACAGCACAGTATGAGGTGTAACCTGGTAGTGTTAGGGTGCTGTTGTGAGCCTTGACCCAGTTTTCTGTTACAGGACAGATATCAACATTCTCCATACTGGGTGAGTTTACACTGCACGCATCTTGCTGTTTAGACTTCTGGCATTGGGTAGCATTACATCTAGGTTCTTATCCCTTGTGGTACCTATGGAGGTGGGTTTGTGTTTTGAGCCTTACCTATTCAGGGCACGCTGTGGGTAACGACAGCCTTTGCCAGTATCTATGAGGCCTGGACTGATAGGTGCATGCCACCCCTAGCAGGTGGAGCATCATGTCATGCTCAGCATGTCATCCCAGGCTGGGACACATTGAATCCCCTTTGACTAACTGCAATACTTCAGCCAATTATTGCATTTGATCATCCCATCGTCATATTGTGGCATCATGCTTGGTGAGGGTAGTATGTTGGTCAGGGTCCTCAAGTGTGCATATACTACATGGTGTTACATTACTTAACACATGGCATTCATGCCTCAGGTGGTGCTGCAGGGCTGCCTCTGTCAGATGCACATATTACACTCCCTGTACATGTTTGAGAGCAGGTTATGTCATTTTAGGCATCCATGTTATTATATGTGTGAGTCAGAGAGGGGTATCATTCCCAGGGTTCCTACTGAGCCAGTGTATGTGCTATGCGTTGCCTTTTGCCAAGGCCAGGGCATACTGGGCATGCCTCCTTCTGCCTACTGGGGCAGGCTCAGGTTGTTCCTCCTCCGAGTCACGCTCTGCCTATGATGGCCTTGGCAATGGTGGGGGGCCGTTTGGCCCGGCCCTATGCTGGTCCTGCTGCAGCTGTTTTCGCAAGATCATATTATGTAGCATAGCACATACCATGACAATTTGGGTACATGTAGTTGGTGAGTACTGCAAGGCTCCACCAGATGTGTCCAGACACCGGAACCATGACTTGAGCAGCCCAAACACACACTCTATTACATTACGTGTTTGTGCATGTGCCTCATTATGGCATTCCTCTTCAGGTGTGTGTGCGTTTCTGATTGGTGTCATCAGCCATGGCTCCAGTGCATAACCTGCATCCCCCACTAGGTGTCCATGTGGGATGTCCCCATTGGCAAATGTCTGGTACAGCTGCGTCAAATGCCAGATATGGGAATCATGGTAGCTCCCAGGGCAGCCAGCACACACATTCATTATTATGCCCTGGGCATCTCACATGACCTGGCAGTTGATGGAGGGGAAGCCCTCGTGGTTAATGTAGGCCCTACCCCGCTCACGGCTGGTGCTTTGATGCGTATGTGCGTGCAGTCTATTGCACCCACTACCTCAGGGTATTCCGCTATTTGCTGGAAGAGACGCATATTGCTGGCCTATACCTCACGGGCATTGGGGAAATATACATGATCACCGACATGTGCTGACATGGCATCCAGGAACTGGTGCAGTACCCTGAAGGCTGATGCCTGTGATATCTGCATCATATCACCAGTTGGTCTCTGGAAGGTACCTGTTGCTAGTATTCTTAGGCCAACACATACCTTGGTTTCCACTGGGATGGGTTCCCCTCTGTTGGTTCTGTGTGTGAGGCGTGGCCTGCACAGCTAGACAATTTGCTGCAGGAGGTCTCTGTCCACTCTATAGCGCTCTACTATGTCCAGTTCATGTAACCCATGGTAGGTGACCCTGGGCCGTACACTCTTCTCCGTCTCCTCACTGTGGGTAGTCTGGCACCATCTGCATTGTCACCACCCTCAACAAGTCGCCTATGTCTCCTTATGACAGCTATGGCAGCCCCTAGCATTTCTGCTCTGAGTTCAGCTTTTTCAGTTTTCACTTCTAATAGCTTACTCCTGTCTTGCAGTGTCTCTTGAGAGAAACATCTTGCACTGCTGTTTGAAGAGTTTTAAGTGCTTGGCTGAGCTACTATTCTGCCTGTGTAATTGCCTGCTTCTAATTGTTTTCACCTGCTAGCTCCAGCAGTATTCCCTGCTAGCTTCCTACTAATTCTGTTGCTTCCTTTTTCCTTTCTGTTTTCTCAGGGCGGAGCATAGCGCATACCAGCAGAAACATGCTCACAGTGGCTTACATGCACACACACATGCTTACACGGTTCAGAATCTGCTTATTTGGGTTAAAACGCGCGCACACCAGCGCAAACAGTCTTACAAGTCTGCCAACAGGCTCCCACATGCTCAGTCTGCCTTACACGTGCGCACACTAACGCAAACAGTCTTACAAGTCTGCCAACAGGCAGGCTCCCACATGCTCACTCTGCCTTACATGCGCACACACTGCCCTACTCGCGATTTATTTTTCATATTTGCATCAGGGTACCTTGCCAATGGCCACATATTTGGCCATTGGCATGCTGCCTGACACATATGCACCTTTTATTTGGAGCTGACATGGCTCCACTGTGATTTTTGCAGAAACGTACTCAGTTGTCAACTGAGTACATTTCTGCAGCTAAAACGGCTCTTACACGGGCTGCTTTCTGCTTCATGGATTGCTACTCTACCTCATTTGCATGCCTTTCGGCTGCAAGTGAGGTATTTAGCATATCCACGCCCAGTCCGTGTAAGAGACGTTTTAGCTGGTCTCTTACACGGAGTTTCGGGCTGTTCCTGGATCGTGAGGCTTGCATGGAGTCTTACACGTCTCTTACACTCCGTGCAAGCCTTCGTGAATCCTGCCCACTGTCTTTCTATATCCTCCTTTACAAGGTCTATAACTGAATATAATGGCCTGTTTGGCATTTACTTATCCAAACATCTTGCCGTACTAGAACTAGAAATAGCAAAATCCTCAGCTGTTCCTTACAAAAAATATGATTTAAAGACTTATTTCTCTACTCTGTTACAGACTTAAAATTTCATAGTTTTTTCTTAGCTTACAGACATAGGAGACCACTGAGAAGCTCGGCCACTTCATCCAATACTGTGGGAGAGTAACAATGACTCCTGTTAAGTAGACTTTCTCCATATTTTCCTGGTGAAAATTTGCAATAACCCACCCATTCCTCTAGGTAGTGGTGATCTCTGCCTTTGCTATAATGCAGCAAATGAACCTATCCTTCTTGATCTCTTAGCAGCACTAATACCTTCCCTATGGAAACTGCTAGCACCACTAATACCTGCCTCATAAAAACTGGTAGTGCCACTAATATCTGCCCCATGACAACTGGAAGCATCACTAATACCTGCCCCATGAAAACTGATTGCACCACTAATACATGCCCCATGGAAACTGCTAGCACCAGTAATACCTGACCCATGAAAACTGGTTGCACCACTAATACCTGCCATATGAAAACTGGTAGCACCACTAATATCTGCCCCATGAAACCTAGTAGCACCACTGATACCTGTCCCATGAAAACTGGTTACACCACTAATACCTGCCATATGGAAACTGGTAGCATCACTATTATCTGCCCCATGAAAACTGGTAGCACCACCAATACCAGTCATATGAAAACTGGTACCACCACTAATATCTGTCTATGGAAAGTGGTAGCACCACTAATACCTGCCCATGGAAAGTGGTAGCAGCACTAATACCTGCCATATGGAAACTGATAGCACCACTAACAATTGGTTTAGTGACTTAAACTGCATCTTAATATAAACAGAACCTGCTTGCAGGCTCAATCTCTTTCTCTTGAAAAAGAGACCGAGTCCCCTAGTTGTAGAATAGACTTACTTTCATATTAGAAAAGTCAGTTGCTTAACTCTCTTCAAAAATAATCTTGATGAGTGGATGGGGGTCTGTAAATTCACCAGTTGCCTCATCCCTCTGTCCCTTGTGAATAGGGAGAACAAGTAGTGGGAAATGCATTGGCTAGGCTACAATGAGTCTATGGGACCAATTGCCTAGTATCTATTTATGAACCTGAAGATCTAATTACTCCAAGTATTGAAGAATCAGGGGTCTGTTAAGCAGTTCAGTGGATCACTGGGAATCATCTCAAAATATAATTTTGGATGATATTAATATTCACTTTAGTTTAGCTTCAGTCACCCTGTAGTTCAGCTTTATGGGATCAGCAAGATGATTCTGTCCATGACGTGGACAGGTAAGAATTTTGATAGGTTAAGTGTTCTTCACTGGAGCCTTCATACAACAGTGTTAGCTAGAGTTAATGAAGAACTAACTAACTAACTACCTCTACCTGCCAAACTTTTGCAGTATGAACTCATACTAAAATGCATAAGATACAAAGACTATATTTCTCAGGACAAATATTGGCTATTCCTTCTTCAACCATACTTTGAACTGCATCAGCTGAATGTATCTGTTTAGGCTCCATCTAGATGACACAGTAGCCCATTTTAGTTCATCTTTCTTTGTTTCTGTAATAACACAGCTTCCATGGGAAAAGGTTATGTCAGAACTGTTTGTCTACCTTGTATTCTTTGGGAAATAAATTGCCAGTAGAGATCACTCACTTGTGATTAGTTTATCACTGAGCAAAATTGGCTTCTGACCAGGCCAGGTATGGAGATGCAAATAAAAATGTCAAATGTTTCATCATATCATGTAAGAAAATTCAAATGCAAGAGGTGCTTAGACAGTGCCATCTTCATGCTTGTTATAACTCAACATCATTCCCTCTCCCCATAAGAAACACTTTGGTCAATGAACTATTGACATAGCATTTAATGGCTCTATAAATTAAAAAAGGGTTACATTTGCTGCTAATATAATCCTTTTAATCATCTCTTAATCAAGACTATTTATCTTTTTCTCCACACTTATTCTCTGTAAATTCAGTACATGAACATTAACATAAACTTAAACAAGGGTGTAGTGGTGCTACATTAACATAAACTTAAACAAGGGTTCTCTGCCCCCTCCCGATCTTCTAAAAAGTGCAGTCATGTCCATTGCTTATCCAGTTAACCATTCTATAAATGAAGGAAACGTGTCTGTTATGTGGAAGGAGACGTTTAGGTTCACTGCAAAATGTTGGCTCTTCTGAAATTTTAATCATCTACTTGTTCATAGCATGTTTGTTAACATCTCAGAATTACAAGAAAAATGTGTGTGGTCTCAAAGTAAGCTGCACTCAACTAATCCAGACTTAATTTCTAGCTTTTATCATGGCTTCAGCCCATACTGTGTTACAGTCACAGCCCTGTAGCATGTTGTTGACTATACCCATAGCCAGTTAAATTATATCAATATGACAGGTGCTTCTCAAAAGGTATTCTCACTATGGGTCATACCAAGCTTGCAGGGATTCTGGAGAGCCATGGATTCTCTCCCCTGGTATCATCTGGTTTTCTAGATATTTTTGACATATAAGACATGTAGCTAGATGGAAAAGAACTATGCTTCCATTCCTCCCAGTAGATCTTGGAATTATTTAGGGGTATAAATGAGACAATTAAACACAGTGAGTACTTAAAATATAGATGGCTCCTCTGTTGTTTAGCTAACCTTATTCCTACCATTGTTAATTCAGTGTTGCAGTCTAGCTTCCATTCACTGCAACCCTGGCTTAGAGCAGGGAGATTCCACCTTAATTATACTAAAATACAGACCATGATATTCACTTACAAAGGTATCCAGTCACTGCTGATTTTTACCAACCATTAATGATGGTGATACCCTCAATCAATTAATTTCACATCTTCAAATAGCCTACCTTGCCCCCCCCCCCCAACACATGCACAGAAGAATTCAGCTCCACTAAGCTTCTTGGCTAAAGTTCAAAAAGTATGTGAGCAAGATGGTAACAAAAACTAATGAGAATTACAAACAATAAGTACATGTGAGGTTGCTCATGAGTAAGCCACACCTTATTTAATCTTCCTTGTATTCCTCACATGTTTACACTTGTCTATGTCTCCATCACAAACTTTAGCAAGCTTAGAAAAGGAGGTGAATTAGTTGCTTCATGTCATGGGGTCTGACTCAGCAATGTTTTTCCCTGCAAAATTTGGATTGGTTGCAGTTCAACCATCAAGTGTCTTTAATTCAAATAGAATTTGCACATGAGCAAACTTATTCTTCTGACTGTCTCTGTCCCCTCCCTGCTCGATGTTTTATTATTTGGAGAACATACCAGCATACATGTAGGCAATCCTCTGTTATGCTTCTTAGGAGTGTTCCACAAATCTAAAATAAATGTGATGCCATCCATTGTTTTGTTTTTGTCAGAAGGCTTTGTAATCATCAACTAATATCTACTCAGCTATATTATGCATTGGATATTCTCTTATAGGCAATAGGCCCTACATTGCCTTCTATTTTCTGTGTGTTATTTCTGTTTTTCTACATTTGCCTCATGACTTCTGGTCCTGTATCCCTCTACATAAACTATCCCATCTTTCCTCCTGTAGATCTCCTGTAACCAAATCAGCTGAAGAGTGAATCACTATTGCTAATCTTCTCTTTTCTTCATATTAGTCATGACAATTTATACAACATTCAAAACTACTGTTACACAGGTCTGTGAATGTACAGTGCTCCACTGCCTAAACAGTCAATATGCAGTAGTAATGGGTTTATTTGTAGTTGCACAATTAGCAGTAACTATGTGTCATCTTTATCCAAGTTTTATTATGCTATTATTTTATTTAATTCAGTATTCTACATTATTCTGGCTTCCATTTTTGATGATATGGGTAAGTTCCAGAATAGCCAGCTGGATTTTTGTAAAGAATGATATGTCCTTTGAATATCAAACTGATTTATACAAGATGCTTGTGTTACAAATGTATTAGACCTGTATGCAATTTGTATATTAAACTGATTTGTATAAATGCTTGTGCTGAAAATGTATTTGTGAGGTTTGCTTGTGTTAAAACGTATAAACATTGCACCTTGCTGAAATGAAAAGAAATGTACATTTATTATTGTAACTGAATTAAATGTATATGTTTTAATAGAGAATACTGGGACAGCAAAGGTTACCCAGCTAGCTTACTTTAAAAAAATAAGGGGAAATCCAGATGAGATGGTAAAGATGTTTCTCTTAACCTACTTAATCTCAGAAACATTCCTCGAGATAATTTGCTTGGTTCACCTGCTCAGAGATTGATGTCTTGACAGACTAGAACTACTCTTCCGATCAGTAAATAATTATTGATTCCAAATGTGAAGAACAACAGAATGGTCAAGACTCAACTTTTGAAAAAAGCACCAGTCACATAAGTTGTACTACAATAAATCCAGCAAACCCCTCAGACCATTAAGGTGAGATTGTGAGAATGCAAACATCTAAAGGATATGACCAAGTGGGAATTGTTAAAGATATTTGTGAAAAACTGAGATCTTACATCATACAATCTGATGAAATGGATTTCAGAAGGAATTGAAGACACATATTACCAGTCTCTGGACCAGTGACACATCAGATTGCCTGTCCCACAGACTATTTCTTAGAGTGACTCTCTACATGTGTTCAAATTCCAGAGGACAGTGTATCTTCTTCAAGTAATCCTGATGTAATCCTGAAGTTCCAATTGTAAAAGAATCCCCAGAGACTGTCCCTGTTGCTAAACCTAGTCAAAGTTTTTATGTGACAAGATCAGGTAGAATTTCCAGACCCATTCTAAGATACACAGCAATTTGGACTTAAGTTTATTTGTTGTTAAATGTTGGTGTGATATTTAGCTTGTAAAATATTTTGTTTTCCTATTGCAACAAATCAGAGATGGAGGATGTAGATCATTGTGTGTACTGTACCTAGTCAGCTACTATAGCTAGATAGCACATGCATACAAGTTACTGAGCACGTGCAAGATCAGTGTCATTTTGTATAGTCAGAGTGAATGCAGGCATGAATGGAGATGTACATGCGAGTGTGTCTGAAATAACAAGTCAGTCAGTTAGCTTAAATATATGTTACACTTACAGCTCCTGATGTGCTTATGTACTATAAACAAATTTAACCCATCACAGTGCCTCAGTGTCTCATTTGAATACAAGAGACATGCAACATTTATCTCCATCCTTAGTGTATTATCAAAAATGTATCTACAACTTTTGTATACCATTAAGGCTACTAAAATTAGGAGTTTAAACAGTATACACCCAAAACACATCCACAGTTCCAAAAGTCCATGCCATCTAAAGCAACCCCAAACCAAAATGCCACACTTACTTTAAAATAAAAAGTAAAAGCAAAGCAAAAAAAAAAAAAGAAAGAAAGGTGAAAATTGTCCAATTCAAGTCAATGTAAAAACATACATTCAAAAGACACACAACCCCTCCAAAAACAACACTGCTTATTAAAATCTGACCTTTGATATTAAATTAAGTTTAAAATAAATAGTCAGAAGAATATAAAATAAAACACTGACTTTAGCTAACCAACTAGAAATTTGTCTCAACCGCAAAATGGATGCAATTCTAACTAATTATGAGTAAACTTATTGAAATGTGACTAAACTAGACAAGTTACAAATCTCAAGATAAACCTTAATATACTACTGAAATATATAAAAAATTTAATTACTCACAAGAATTAAAAAGTAGCCCAGAACTATAGCAGAAAATACCTGTAAGACACACCACTCATAAAACCTTATAGACATTTTCTAGCTCTTAATTCTGTAGATAACTTAGGGAATTAACACTACTTTTTTTAGATATGCTGGATACACATGCACCTCCTAGAAACATTAGAACCAAATCAAAGGCTGCTCCTTGGCTAACAGAAAAAATTAGGGGCAGGATTCACGAAGGCTTGCACGGAGTCGAAGAGTAGTGTAAGACTCCATGCAGCCTTCGCGATCCAGGAGCAGCCCTAAAGTCCGTATAAGAGACCAGCTAAAATGTCTCTTACACGGAGTGGGCGTGGCTATGCTAATAAACTCACTTGCAGCCCAAAGGCATGCAAATGAGGTAGATTAGCGATCCACAAAGCCCAATGCAGCCCGTGTAAGAGCCGTTTTAGTTGCAGAAATGTACTCAGTTGACAACTGAGTAAGTTTCTGCAAAAACCACAACGGAGCCATGTCAGCTCCAAATAAAGGGTGCATATGTGTCAGGCAGCATGCCAATGGCCAAATATGTGGCCATTGGCAAGGTACCCCGATGCAAATATGAAAAATAAATAACGCAGCGCAGCCCCGCGCAAACGGGCTGCGCTATATAAAACATAAAAATGAAGGTTATAAACCCACAAATGTGGGTTTTATGTAATACATGGATTTACAATGCAGGGACCAGCAGACCAAAAACAACATGGCCACCGTTTAGTGGTTGCTAAGGGGGGAAGCTGAGTCTAAGACATGTAATTAAGCATTAATAGGCAATCTGATGTAAATGAGTGTTAGGATACTGAATTCCACTGTCACATAGCAAATGAGCACATTCTGAGTAGTGTAAGAGATACATAAGGGGGAGGAATAGAGTAGGAGATAGGTGACATCACAGGGGGGAATGGTAGAAAGAAATGCAGTTCATTGGAGGTCAGTGTTACATGACAGATGTCAGACACATATCATGGAAAGAGGAGTGCCACAACATAAGCATGGGAAAGTCAAGAAATGGAAGGTGTACACTGTTGCTTACACCAAAGTTTCTTGCTGGGCGTGCATGCGCACGTGTGCACGCCATGAAGCGCGAGTAGGACAGTGTGCATGTGTGTAAGGCAGACCGAGCATGTGGGAGCCTGTTGGCAGATGTGTAAGACTGTTAGTGCTGGTGTGCGCACGTTTTAACCCGAATAAGCAGATTCTGTACCGTGTAAGCATGTGTGCATGCGTGTAAGCCACTGTGAGCGTGTTTCTGCTGGTATGCATGTTGCTCCCCCCCTGAGGAAATAGAAAGGAAAAAGGAAGCAACAGAATTAGTAGGAAGCTAGCAGGGAGTACTGCTGGAGCTAGCAGGTGAAAACAATTAGAAGCAGGCAATTACACAGGCAGAATAGCAGCTCAGCCCAGCACTTAAAACTCTGCAAACAGCAGTGCAGGATGTTTCTGTCAAGAGACACTGCAAGACAGGAGTAAGCTATTAGAAGTGAAAACTGAAAAAGCTGAACTCAGAGCAGAAATGCTAGCTGCTGCCATAGCTGTCATAAGGAGACATAGACTACTTGCTGAGGGTGGTGACAATGCAGATGGTGCCAGACAACCCACAGTCAGGAGACGGAGAAGAGTGTACAGGCCCAGTGTCACCCACCATGGGTTACATGAGCTGGAGATAGTAGAGCGCTATAGAGTGGACAGAGACCTCCTGAAGCAAATTGTCGAGCGGTGCAGGCCACGCCTCACACACAGAACCAACAGAGGGGAACCCATCCCAGTGGAAACCAAGGTATATGTTGGCATAAGAATACTAGCAACAGGTACCTTCCAGAGACCAACTGGTGATATGATGGGGATATCACAGGCATCAGCCTCCAGGGTACTGCACCAGTTCCTGGATGCCATGTCAGCACATGTCGGTGATCATGTATATTTCCCCAATGCCCATGAGGTATTGGCTAGCAATATGCGTCTCTTCCAGCAAATAGTGGAATACCCTGAGGTAGTGGGTGCAATAGACTGCACGCACATACGCATCAAAGCACCAGCCGGTGAGCGGGGTAGGGCCTACATTAACCGCAAGGTCTTCCCCTCCATCAACTGCCAGGTCATGTGTGATGCCCAGGGCATAATAATGAATGTGTGTGCTGGCTGCCCTGGGAGCTACCATGATTCCCATATCTGGCATTTGACGCAGCTGTACCAGACATTTGCCAATGGGGACATCCCACATGGACAACTAGTGGGGGATGCAGGTTATGCACTGGAGCCGTGGCTGATGACACCCATCAGAAATGCACACTCACCTGAACAGGAATGCCATAATGAGGCACACGCACAAACACGTAATGTAATAGAGCGCGTGTTTGGCCTGCTCAAGTCACGGTTCCGGTGTCTGGACACATCTGGTGGAGCCTTGCAGTACTCACCAACTACATGTACCCAAATTGTCATGGTATGTGCTATGCTACATAATATGATCTTGCGAAAACAGCTGCAGCAGGACCAGCATAGGGCCGGGCCAAACAGCCCCCCACCATTGCCAAGGCCATCACAGGCAGAGCATGACTCGGAGGAGGAACAACCTGAGCCTGCCCCTGTAGGCAGAAGGAGGCATGCCCAGTATGCCCTGGCCTTGGCAAAGAGGCAACACATAGCACATACACTGGCTCAGTAGGAACCCTGGGAATGATACCCCTCTCTAACTCACTCATATAATAACATGGATGCCTAAAATGACATAACCTGCTCTCAAACATGTACAGGGAGTGTAATATGTGTATCCGACAGAGGCAGCCCTGCAGCAACACCTGAGGCATGAATGCCATGTGTTAAGTAATGTAACACCATGTAGTATATGCACACTTGAGGACCCTGACTAACATCCTACCCTCACCAAGCATGATGCCACAATATGACGATGGGATGATCAATTGCAATAATTGGCTGAAGTATTGCAGTTAGTCAAAGGGGATCCAGTGTGTGCCAGCCTGGGATGACATGCTGAGCATGACATGATGCTCCACCTGCTAGGGTTGGCGTGCACCTATCAGTCCAGGCCTTATGGATACTGGCAAAGGCTGTTGTTACCCACAGCGTGCCCTGAATAGGTAAGGCTCAAAACACAAACCCACCTCCATAAGTATCACAAGGGATAAGAACCTAGATGTAATGCTACCCAATGCTAGAAGTCTAAACAGCAAGATGCATGCAGTGTAAACTCACCCAGTATGGAGATTGTTGATATCTGTCCTGTAACAGAAAACTGGGTCAAGGCTCACAACAGCACCCTAACACTACCAGGTTACACCTCATACTGTGCTTTACAGCCTCAAAACATGGAACAAGCTACAAAAGGAGGGTGACTAGCAATAATTGTCAAGGATAACTACACCCCCATGTTGGTACCACAACAAGAAGCAGCATGGACTAGCCATGGTCAAGTAACAGTGGCTAAAACTGCTTCCCAGTTTATAGCCTGCTACAGACTACCATCCTAACACCAGGAACTGCACCTGGCCTATGTTGGAATACATGAATATATCAAGCCCCCCAAACCACATTATATTGGTTGACTGAAAATACCCAGACATAGACTGGAAGCATTATACTAGCTCCAACACTGTAGGAGAAAAGTTCCTAGAATCCATAAACCAAAATGCCCAGGAACAACGTACCACTCCCACAAGAGGGGTAAGCATACTGGATGTGATAATCAGCAACATGGGTACTGGATGGCAAGATGAGAAGTGTATCCCTCACTGGTAAGACCAGACCATAGAGTAATCACACCGGATATACACATCCTGACCACAGTCCCTGGCCAGAAAACCACAGTGAAAAACATGTGTAAAGCAAAAGTTGCACTCCTCCAAACTGATCTGAAATCCATTAAAGGCCCTGTGCAGGTGCAAAATATGGGCCACACCTCAGAACCTGTTATACAGGCATTCCATGAACACAGCCAGGAATGCTTGGAGTATGCAATCCCAAATAACAACAAGACACAATGCCATACACGCAGGCATCTGGCATGCTGGACTCCAGCCATTACCAAACCATGCAAGAGAATGAGGAAGCTACTACTTGATAGAGCGAACATAAAAAGGGAAGTAATCACTGATCAGTAGTATGGCAATAAAATATGCCCACACATACAATCCACGCAGGCCAGCTACAACAAGTTGAATCTGTGAATCCTGAGGCAATGTTACACCTGCCCCAAGTACACAGACAACCCTCAACTCCCCCCAAGAAATACAAATATATGTGAGAGATGCAACCATTTATCCAAATGAGCTCCCTCAACTCAGTACTGTCAAAACTAGTCAGGAGGAGAAGGTAACCACACACACCACAAACCCAGTCCCACATAGACCTATCACAACTGCAAACCAAAGACATAAACACAGAAAAACATTCTCGGAGGCCCTAATTACAAACACACCACACCAACAGAGGCCTCCAAAGCAGACCTCCAAGCAACCACAACCTCCAAACATAGCACATGCAACACATAGTACACAAAGCTGGTGTGCCAAACAGTCACAGGCCAGAAGGAGAAACAACATGCCTGATACAGTTGTAATAGGTGACTCCATAGTCAGATACACTGCTGTCCTGCTCACCAGACTGAACAAGGGAAAGGGTACAGTAAGCTGCCTGTAGGCTGCTACAATACGCCACATAACACAAGTACGCAGGTTACCCCAAAGCAAGTAGAAATATGATGCAGTCATTGTCCATGCTGGCGTGAATGACCTGAGATGTAGCCCCCTGGACTACATGAAAAGAGACATAGATGATCTCGCCGAGTATGTACTCCAGGCCGGTATGACACTGACCGTTTGCAGCATCCTACCCTCACCAAGAATGATGCCACAGTACAAACACAGAATGATCAGCTTTAACAAGTGGCACAGTTACTGCTGTCATTCCAAGAGGATCTAATGTCTGTCTGCTTGGGATGTCATGCTTGACAAGCCATGCTGCTGTTCCAGGGATGGCTTGCACCTGTTACCCCTGGGCGTCTGGATATTGGATAAGGCTTTTGCCACCTCCATAGAGCCTTACATAGGCAAGGCTGAAAAGACTAACCCACCACCCTAGAAAACATAAGTGGTAAGAAACATAAGGGTAATGCTGACCAATGCCAGACATGTAAACCACAATATTCATGCTCCTGAGGCCCTCCCCAGTATGGAGAACATTGATGTCTGTGCAGTGACAGAAACCTGCTGCAAGCCTCCTGACAGCACACCAGCACTACCAGGTTTTACCTCATATCATGCGTTATGGCCCCAAAACCTGGACCAAAACATAAAATGAGGGGGAGTATCCATATTCAGCACAGACACTCATATGTCCATGTAACTGACAATGCACGAAGCATCGGAGACCACCCATGTGCACCTAACCGTAGGCAAAACTGCTGTACAGTCTGTAGCATGCTACAGACCACACTCCCACACACAGGAACCCCACACAGCCGTCCTGAAGACACTGGACAGTATGAATGTCCCACCAAATACCAAACAAGGTACTCACAAATTACCACATAGGTGGTAAACCATTATGTATGGAAGGAGTAATCAGGGACCTAGGGACACAAGTGGACAGTAACCTGTTATGTGACACTCACATTGCCAATGTGGCTAGGAGGACTGTCTATATTGGACACCGTATCATGAAAGGATTCACATCTACGTCAACAGAGGTCATTGTGCCCCTGTACTGTTCTCTTATCAGACCCATAATCTAGTACAATGCCTCATTTGGGATGTACCTTACCTGACACCTGCAGCAGTTAGAAAGACCTCAAAGGTACTTCACCAACAGGATAAAGGGTCTCAAATATATGTCATATGCTGCCTGGCTGTAGACACCCCAGCTGAATGCAGTCACATACTGCCTACACAGAGGCGTTGTATGCCTGTTGTACAAGGCCATGTCCAACACAGGAGTAATGGACATGCTCCACCCCAGAAAACCCAAAGCCATCGGAGCTGTGAGAGTGAGAGATGTCATCCTCAACACATAATGAAATAGGATGTGCTGGAGGGACAGATACATAACCCAGAGGCTCCCTACACCCTGGAACAGAATCCCACTCCATGTTAGGCAGAGCCCCTCACTGACACTCTTCAACAGGAATCTTGCCAAGTGGATGGATGATCGTAGATGTACACTGGGGGTCTTCATTGTGTCACGTCCAGACAGAGGCACAGTAAAGTAAATCATAAATGGCCATACTATTCACATAGCAAGGGGTGGCGAAAGCCACACACACTCTGGATAGGCTTATAAATGCCCTAGGGTGGATAGCCTAGTATGAACCTATGAACCTATGAAGATACAAATTGTACAGGACACTAAGGATAATCACAAGGCTTTCTCAACTGATGGTAGGAACCTTGTTGGGAATTCACGGATATGCTCTGAATCACTCAAATATTACAAACAACATACCAAACACACACACATATTGCCAACATACAACCTGACAGGTGCAGTGCAACCCCCAGAATGCAAAATATCTATCCCAGCAGACTGCTGGCCCCCTGACATTGCAGATGCTGAGGTAACAGCCAGCATCTACAAAGCAAAACACACAGCTGCAATGGTATGAGATGGTGTCCTGGGCTGAGTCCAACATGGACTCCAAGAAGAATGGAATGCCATATCACACTACTGCTCAATGTCAGCCTTACCACATGATATGTACCCAAAGAGCAGTGTACAACAACAGTGGTCCTTCCCAACAAAGGTGTTGCCTGAATGGATACTGCAAACTACCACCACAGAATCCTGACAAGCTTGGTCTGCACAGCTATGGAAAGGATCAGCATGTACTGCAGACATAAAGATATTGGGGACCTACTGACACTGGACCCTACCCAGTGTGGCTTTCTTAAGTGCAGATGCTGCCCCTTAAACATGCTTGACTCATTTGAAACAGTCATTAAGGTCATTAATGAGGGCAATGTGGTCCACACAGCGTAGCTGGACCTTGCAAAGGCTGCCATACAATACCCCACGTGTTCATTATAGATAGGCTCACCAGCTTAAATATAAACCCCTATGTCAGTAGAGGGGTTGCAAACCAGACCAAGGACAAAACTGACATGGTCAGACATGCTGCAGCCATGTCAGACTACAAACCAGATATAACTGGCATCCCACAAGGCTTGGTCCTGGGACCTCCCTCGTTTGGTATATATGTCCCATAGGTACAGGCCAACATGGAAGGACTGTGTCTGAACATGTTTGCAGAGGACTACAAACTGGCCACCATATCTGACCCTCCAGCTGACACCAGCATCCCACAAAAGTGCCACATAGAAACAGACAACTGGTGCCATAGCCATGTCAGCAAGCTAATTGCAGAAAAGTGTATAGTCAACCCCTGTGGATATACAGTAAGTGCCCACCAATTACCACATAGGTGTTAACCCATTAAGTACTTAACATGTAATGAGAGACCTGGGGACACAAGATGATAGATATCCTGCATTGGACAAACATGTGGCTGTAGTGGTTACAGAAACATACCATATACCCACCTACTATGAAGGTTGTCAGATCTAGATAAGGGGAGGTCATTGTGGCTCTGCAGTCATCCTTCATCAGCGTTACAATTGACTACAATAGTCCCTGTGGGATGTACCTCAGCAGACACCTCCATCAACTGTAAAGTCCCCAAAAGTACCTCACCAGGAGTATCAAAGAGCTTGAACAGATGCCATCTGTTGCCTGATTAAAGAAACTGCAGCTCCACACACTGCCATACTGCACACCCAGAGGCAAGCTGTGCCTGATGTATAAAGCCATGTCCAAGCTGGAATCAATGAACATGCTGCACCTTGTACAATCTGAATGGCAGTGAGCTATGCACATGAGAGACCTGAACCCCAGCAGTGACATACATAGGACAAGCTGTACTGAATGATCCATAACACAGAAGCCACCCCCACTCATGAGTAAACTCCCAGTACAGGTTAGCCAGAGAGTCATTCATCGACTCTCCTCAAGAGGAATCTTGATGAGTGGATGGAGATGGTAGGTTTACCCTGGGTATCACTGTTATGTCACGGGTAGACGGAGGCACAGTATACTAACCATGACATATGTCATGGCAAACTCCACCTACAATGTGTGTCAAAGGACAAACACACTCTCCGACTAGCATTAGAAATGGCCTAGGGCACATCGCTAGTGTTTGCCAATGTACACCTATGTTGTGGAATACACTACCAATGTTGGACAAGCCTGGTTTAAGTAGTTCACATCTGAACATAATGGAAATTTGGTCAGATGTGCACAACTGGCCCCTAACCAGGCTGTTGTGCTCACTATGTAAATGTAAAGCAGTGATAGGACTAAAGGCCAAGATACTGTCCACCGCAGTGAAAGTACTGAACCAGTACACTATACGGTACTACAGTGTTAGGTCAGTATAAAAGGATGTTGACAACTGTATGCAAAGTATCCCATGCAAACCCTGCAGGCAGAGTATAATCCCTGTTGTGTTCAGACACAAAGCAGTTGGACAGTAACTACACAACATGACACACAACACACAACCATAAACGTGAGATATTTTGTTGAAGTTCACACTCATCCACAAATGTGGTGGGCTGCAGAGTTCAACATATGGAAAGCTCACACTGGGCATGCCGGCATGAGACATATGTCAGACAACATGCCATGGGAAGCCTGAACTGGGCATGCTCACACACTTAGGCCAAATCTCAGTTTAGCATTTGGCCACACATATCTGGTATTTGTACGTGTAATTCCAGGAACCAACCACATTACAGCAATCTGCCCAGTGCACACAGTTAAATGACTACAGAGACATACGTGATATAGTGGATCCCTCCCATATTCAAACATCTTCCACAGATACACAAGTTGTTCATAGAAACAGGGAATGCTATGGCAATAAAGACCTGCAAACAGTCTATCAGCAACAAATATTGTGCATCTGACAATTAAACATATGGGTGTAGAGGTCAACACTAGGCTGTTTGCCCTAGGGAATGACAGCTTAGCCAGAGTGTGCTTGGCGTCTGCCTCCCCAGTATAGTAGGCTACTGTGCCACTGTAAAGTAGGTCACATAAGGCACCATGTGAGGCTAGTGTGCTGTGCCTCTGTCAAGCAGGGACACAGTGGAGATCCCAGGGGTTGAATTTGCTAAGTTTGTGTGTGCTGGAAGAGGGTTGCTGAGGACCTCTAACAGTACGTGGGCATCAATAACAGACTGAGGGGAGCCTTATCTGCATTGTCTGGACAATGTCACTGTCAACACTTTGTCGTGATGATAATGAGGGATTGAAGTGTCATGCCAGTACTGTTCAGAGATGTCCTCCCTCTGTGGGCTACTGCTCTGCAATGTATTAGCTCACTCTGTCTGTTGGACAGCTCATATATGGCTGGTGTACACCTGACAGGTGTCCTGTTGTGGAGCAGACATGGGTATATTTGGGATAGCATGATCAATGCAAACCTTCCACATGCTCATAGAATGCAATTGTCAAGGAGTATGCAGAGTGGCATGTATACTCTCCCAGCATGGGTCCTTTGAAGTCTTCCACCCCAGTCTTCACAAGTGTAAAGTCTGCTTTTGATAAATACACTTTGTTTGCAGTGACAACCTTGCCTGGGGGTGGGGATGGGATATGGATGTCCAGGGAAAGGTGGGTATGGCCACATATCAACAATGGTGGTCTACCTCTGGTGTGGAACAGTGAGTACCCATGTTGTAGATGGTCAGGTGCAATATGTATTCCCCCTTGTGGCTGTGGTGAGTGGTCCTGCCATAGCACATGGACTCACAAATTGTAGTGGCTGTAGGGTAATGTTGTAGAGGCCTGAGTAGTTCCCACACACAACATACCTGTACCTGATGTTAACAACTGGAATGGTGTATGTGAACACCTGCATATCTTGGCACTGTTCCCAGGGAAGCAAAGTGTGTCTCCTGGATGTGGGAGGGGTGGTCCAAACTGGTTGTGTTGTGTGTTACAGGTCCTGTGGTCACGAAGCATGGTATAGAACATAACCTGCCAGTGCGATGTGCATAACTGACCCTGAAGTAGGTGGTTGCAAATGCATATATATGCTATCCCCCACCTGACAGGTAGTACTAGATGTACATACCTCTGTAGAAATAATGATGTCAGCACCCTATAAATACTGCAGGTGCAGAGTAGATGCTCAGTAATTTGGATAGTGTGCTCTGCTAATGCGTCTACCTCAAGTATCATAGTGTAGTTAGGTAGAGGTTTGAATCCTGTAAATGCTCAGCATGTGTGTGTGGGTGAGCGAGGTTGGTGTGTATGCAAGTCTTTGTGAGAAAAATGTCCCTTTTGGCAACTGGGAAAACACAGTACAGGATGCACATTCCTCTTTCTGAACACTGATGATGTCAGCACCCTATAAGTACAGCAGGAGAAGGGAAGCCTCCCAGTAATTCGAATAGCGTGCTCCCTAATGCGTCCATCTCAAGTGTCATAACATAGTTAGGTAGGGGTTTGAATCCTGCAAGTGGGTGAGGGGGGGTTAGTGTGTGTGCAATTCTGTTTGAGGGGAAATGTCCCTTTTGGCAAGTAGGAGAACACACGACAGGATGCACATTCCCCTGCTAAACACTGATGATGTCAGCACCCTATAAGTACAGCAGGAGAAGCGAAACCTCCCAATAATGCGAATAGCACACTCTGCTAATGCGTCTGTCTCAAGTGTCATAACATAGCTAGATAGGGGTTTGAATCATGCAAATGCTCAGTATGTGTGGAGGGGGGTTAGTGTGTGTGTTTTTCTGTATGAAAGAAATGTCCCTTTTGGCAACTAGGAGAACACACTACAGGATGCACATTCTTCTTTCTAAACACTGATGATGTCAGCACCCTATAAGTAAAGCAGGAGAAGACAAGCCTCCCAGTAATGCGAATAGCGTGCTCTGCTAATGCATCCGTTTCGAGTGTCATAGCATAATGAGGTCAGAGTTTGAATCCTACAAATGGCAAGTGTGTGTGGGGGGGGGGTGGAAGTAGAGTGTGTGCAATTACATGTGTGAGAGAACTGACCCTTTTGCCAACTAGTACAACACACCAGCTGCTGTATATACCAATCTCTACACAGAGATGATGTGAGCACCCTACAAGTACAGCGGAAGAGGCCAAATCTCCCAGTAATGCAAATAGCACGCTCTGCTACTGCATCTCTCACTACTGTTATAGGACAGTTAGTTATGGCTTTGAATTCCACACATGCCACGTGTGTTTTTGTCACACAGAATGCCCATGTGTGTGGGTTGTTGTTCACAATAATGCATGACATCGATTAAACCAGTAATGGCAATGGACACAGATGATGTATGTGTGTACCAAATACACATATGTACCTGTGACCTTCAATAGTTCCCATGGGTCATACCAGCCTGTGCCACATGCTCAGAGAGCCCTTCCATGTTCCCTATCATGTAGTCCAGGGAGGTACATCACAGGTCAGCCATAGTGGCATGGACAATGACTGAGTCATATGTGTCCATGTCCCTGACTGACCTGCATGCTTGTGTGATGTGGTGAACCATAGTGCCCCACGGGCATATCACTGTGACCTTCACCTTGTCCAGCCTGGTGAGCATGACCTCACTGTACCGGACAATAACGGTACCTAACACAACTGTAGCAGGTGTGTTGTCTAGCCGTACAGGCTGTGACTGTTTGGCACACAGGATTTGTGTGCTATGTGTTGCATGTGCTGTGTTCTGGCTTGACATATGCCTGTGTGCCAGCTGCAGAGGTGTCTGCTGCTCAGGCAGGATGCTATTCTGAGGCTCCATGAATGGCCCAGTGTGTTCACGTGTTTGGATTGCTGTCAGTGTAGGTCTACATCAGACTGGTATTGTAGTCACTGTAGTATTTCATGCCACCTGACAGGTTATGCCAGTACTGGGTTCGGAGTGCTTAGTCCCCAGTTTGGCTATGTGGTTGCATCTCATACATGTGTTGTACGTCCATGTGTAGGGGAGAGGGTTGACTGTGTACATGTGGCAGCTGTGACATTGCCACATGACCCACATATACAACAACTGTACCATAGAGGTGACTGACAAGTGACCTTTGCACATGCTACCATAGTATTGTGAATGCCATGGTGATTAACAGCACATAGGGCCAATGGGGAACAAGGTACATAGGTTCATAGGTTCATAGGTTCATACTAGGCTATCTGCCCTAGGGCATTTATAAGCCTAGCTAGAATGTGTTTGGCTTTCGCCACCCATTTTAAATTAATTTGCCATGCCCTTTTCAGAGGTTAGTATACTGTGCCTCTGTCTAACAGTGACACAGACATGATACCCGGGGTAAACCTACAATCTCCCATCCACTCAAGATTCCTCTTGAAGAGAGTCAATGAGGGACTCTGCCTAACCTGGACTGGGATTGTATTCCAGAGTGAAGGGAGCCTCTGGGTTATGAATCTGTCCCTCCAGCATGTCCTATTTATTTCAGTGCTGAGGTTCAAGTCTCTCGAGCGCGTAGCTCAATGGGATTTGGATATTCTGAGGTGCAGCATGTCCATTAATTCCGGGTTGGACATGGCTTTATATGTCAGGCACAGATCGCCTCTGAACAGGCGGTATGCCACTGAGTAGAGCTGAAGTTTCTTTAACCGGGCAGCATATGGCATCTGTTTGAGCCTTTTGATCCTCTTGGTGAGGTACTTTTGGGGTCATTCCAGTTGCTGCAGGTGTCTGGTAAGGTACATCCTAACAGGGGCATTGTACTCAATTATGGACCTGCTGAGGGATGAGTAAAGAGGCACAATGACCTCCCCTGATCTAGATGTGAATCCCTTCATGATGAGGTGGGCTATATAAAATGATTTCCCAACCACTGTGGCCACGTGGTTGTCAAATGAGAGATTGCTATCAACTTGGGTCCCCAGGTCCCTAATTACTTATTCTGTACTTAATGGATTACCACCTATGTGGTAATTTGTGGGCACTTTGTTTTTGCCAAAGGGGATGACTATACACTGTTTGGCATTTAGCTTGAGGCCATGGCTCTGGCACCAGTTGTCTGTTTCTATGAGGCCCTTTTGGAGGATGCTTGTGTTGGCTGGAGAGTCGATTATGGCGGCCGGTTTGCAGTCATCTGCGAACATGGTCAGCCACAGTCCTTCTGTGTTGGCCTGTACCTCCGAGAAATATATACCGAACAAGAGCGGTTCCAGGACTGAGACTTGTAACTGGTTTGGAGTCTGACATGGCTCCAGCAATTCTAACCATGTGGGTTCTGTCCTTGAGCCAGTTTGCAACCCATCTAGTGACATAGGGGTTTATATTTAAGCTGGTGAGCTTATCTATAATTCCTGAGTGGGGTATTGTATCGAAGGCTTTTGCGAGGTCCAGGTAGGCTGTGTGGACCACCTTCCCTTCGTCAATGGCCTTGGTGATGGTTTCAAAGAAGTCGACCAGGTTTAAGAGGCAGGATCTGCCCTTAACAAAGCCAAACTGGGTAGGATCCAGTATCTGTAGGTCCCCAATATCTTTATTTATGAGGTCCATGATGATTCTTTCCATAGCTTTGCAGACCAAGCTAGTCAGGCTTATGGGGCAATAGTTTGCAGGGTCCGTTGAGGCACCACCTTTGTGGAGAGGGACCACTGTTGCTGTACGTCACTCTTTGGGTACATATCCTGTAGCAAGGCTGAGATGTAACAGTAGTTTTATGTTTGGGTTTAGCTCTTCTTGGAGTTCATGTAGGACGCAGCCCGGGACACTGTCTGGTCCCATTGATGCTGTGTTTTTTGCTTTGGAAAGGGCGGCTCTTACCTGAGCATCTGTGATGTCAGGGGGGCAGCACTCTGCTGGGATAGATATTTGCCCTTTTGGTGGGGAGGGGGTGAGAAGTTTGTGCTGAACCTGTCAGCTAGGATGTTGGCAATGTCTGTGGGTTCAGTGTATTTTTTGTCATTTTTGACTAATTCTGAGCATATCTGGGAATTCCCACCCAGGTTCCTAACATAACTAAAGAAAGCCTTGTGATTATCCTTAGTGTCCTGTGTAATTTTTCTCTCAAAGCTGGCCTTAGACGATTTTATGAGTGCCCGTAGTTTTTTGCTAATACTGATCAGAGATGCCTTCCCTTTTTGGGAATTTGCTCTATCATGTTGTAGCTTCCTCCTTCTATTGTATAGTTTGTTTATGGCTGGGGTCCACCAGACAGGACGTTGGCCTTTGGAGGATTGGGTCTTGGTTTTATTTGGGATTGCATGATCCATGCATTCCTGAAGGTGTTCATAGAATGCATTTATAAAGGATTCTGCGGTCTGGGCCGTATTTTCCACAGATCCAGGGGCTTTGAAGGATTCCACCTCGGTTTTGAGGAGTGTGAAATTTGCTTTAGAGAAGTTTTTCACTGTGGTTTTCTGGGCAGGGGGTGGGGTCGGGATGTGAATATCCAGTTGGATTAGTTTACGGTCTGATCTTACCAGTAAGGGATACACTTCTCGTCTGGAGCATAGAGTCCCCATGTTGGTGATGATCAGGTCCAGTATGTTTTCCCCTTTTGTGGGAGTGGTAACAAGTTGTTCCATAGCATTTGAGTTTATGAATTCTAGGAACCTTTGGGCTAGGGTGTTGGAGCTAGAGTAATGCTCCCAGTCTATGTTTGGGTAGTTGAAGTCGCCCAATATAATGGTGTTTGGGGAGACCTTCATATTTTCCAGTGTTCTCAGGAAGGCCGAGTGGGGTTCCTGGGTTTGGGAGGGTGGTCTGTAGCAGGCCATAAACTGGAAGGCAGTTTTACCCACTGTTAGTTGCACATGGATAGTCTCTGATGCTTCGTGCTGTGCCACCAATCTGGAGGTGTGGGTGTCTTTGATGAATATTGATACTCCCCCTCCTTTTGTAGTTCGGTCCAAGTTTTGGGGCCGAAAAGCATGGCATGAGGTATAACCTGGTAGTGCTGGGGTGCTCTCGGGAGCCCTGAACCAGGTTTCTGTTACTGCACAGATATCAATGTTCTCCATGCTAAGGAGAGTTTCGAGTGTGTGCATCTTGAGGTTTAGACTTCTGGTGTTGAGTAGCATTACTCTTAGTTTCTTATCCATTGTGATACCTATGGAGGTGGGTTTGTCTTTTGAGCCTTGCCCAAAAAAGGCACTATGGGGTAGCAAGAGCTTTTGCGAATATCCAAAAGCCCAGGGGTGACAGGTGCAAGCCATCCTTAGCGAAGCATCATGGCTTGTCGAGCATATCATCCCAGGCTGACAGGCATTGGATCCCTTTTGAATGACACCAATACTTAAGCCAAGTGTTGAAATTGATCATCTTGTCTTCATACTGTGACATCATTCTTGGTGAGGGTAAGATGCTACTCAAGGTCAGGGTCATACCGGCCTGGGCTACATGCTCAGAGAGCTCCTCTATGTCTCTTTTCATGTAGTCTAGGGAGGTACGTCTCAGGTCATTCACACCAGCATGGACAATGACTGAGTCATATATGTACTTGCCTTGGAGTGACCTGAGTGCTTGTGTTATGTGGCGGATCCTAGCGCCCGACAGGCTGCTCACCGTGACCTTCTCCTTGTTCAGCCTGGTGATCAGGACGTCAGTGTGCCTGACGATAGAGTCACCTATTACAAGTGTATCAGGTGTGTTGTTTAGCCTTAAGGGCTGTGACTGTTCGGCACACTGGCTTTGTGAGATATGTGTTGCACGTGTTTTGTTTTGGGGTAGCGGTTGCTTGAGTGTCTGCTTTGGAGGTCTCTGCTGCTTAGGCAGATCTTTATTTAGAGCCTCCAAGTATGTTTTTGTGTGATTATGTGTTTGGTTTGCTGTCGTGGTAGGTCTGTGTGAGACTGGAATTGTAGTGAGTGTGGTTTCCTTCTCCTCCTGACTGGTTATGCTAGTACTGAGTTGAGAGAGCTTAGCCTCCAGTTTGGCTATATGGTTGCATCTCTCACATGTGTTGGAATTTGTTGGGAGGAGGAGAGGGTTGTCTGTGTACATGAGGCAGTATTAAACATATTCAAGTTCTTAGCGAATTTAGAATCAGTCTACCCTCTGTCTCTTGGTTTCCAAGCTATTTATCAGATCACCAGCAGGCTGTCCAATGGCAGATCGACCTCTCCCCTCTTCTCCCAGTTACTACAGGAGTTCCCCAAGGCTCCATTCTAGGAGCCTCAGTCTTTTCACTTTTTACTAGCAATCTACATACTTCCACTCTTCATGCTTCGGTTATCCAATATACTGATGATTCTATCTTAATCTGTTCTTCCTCCTCCCCACAGGGACTCCAGTTAATTACACAGGCTTCTTTTCCCTCAGTTGAAGCGTGGCCTGGAAACTCAAAAGTAATCCTCAACCCTAATAAAACAAAATGTCTTCTATTTTGCCCAACAAGGTCCACCACTACAAGCCTCTCCTTCAATGTTATGTCCCTGAACAAAACCATCATTTCTCCAGTAACTCACACTAACTTTTTGGTGTCAAAATTTACTGTAATATGAACTTTGACATCCATACCTCCCAGACCATAAAGAACGTGCATAAAAATAGATGTTCTGTATAGAAACAATCATTACCTTACCAAACAGGCTAAATCCACCATTGCACGCACCCATCTCATATATATGCTCCTATATGACTCCCCTATACTGACAAACTTGAGAAGGACTGATTTAGCCAAACTCAATTCCTGCTACAATAAAACAGCCAGGTTTGCCACAGACTCCTCTTTCAAGGTGTATCACTGTTTAGCTCTCAAGCAACTTACTTGTCTTGAGCTTCCTCATCTCTTCCTCTATAGCCAACTGATCTTTCCCCATAAAATCCTGCACCAACCTGATAACATCCCTGCCCTCTAAAGTTTAATAATTCCATATTCAAACAATAGGTTGCTGCGATCAAGTAATACATTATTATTGCAGGTAACAAAAATCAACAGTACAGCTGGTGATTCCCTCTTTTCCAACTTCATACCCCCAAAAATGGAATGCTCTGCCCCATAACATAGTACTCAGTCTTCCTTAACAATGTTTAAACAAATGCTGAAAGCACATCGGGCAGATACTTGGCTATGTTCTTGTACCAACCCTGGATAGCCCACCCTCTATGTCTGAAGCTATCTAACCCTCTTGCATTAACTTAACTATCAAACTACTAACCTCAGTATTCCAAGACTGTTTTCTCAATTCTGGCTGATTCTGCTATTCCATACACATACCAGACTAAATATTTTAGTGTATAATGTTTCTCAGACTGAAACTTATTATTAAAACTACAAAAGGATTTTCATGATCTCCTTTACAGATGTGTCTATGTATTATGTTGATGCCTAAATCTGCAACATGGGATGACCCTTACAACTAAACATATAACCCCTAAACTATCTTTACTGTTAGACTTTCTTTATTCACTGTGGAGTACATTGTATATCGTCATTCTTCTTATATATTCTTTTATAACTGTAATTGAATTGTACTGTATCTTGTACTTAGCATCACTGTATCGTACATTGTACGTCTCAAGATTCTAACACAAATTGTAATTGTATCTAATTTTGTATCTTGTATGTGGATCTTTTCTCCCTGGGCTTCATCTGAAAATATGATATGTTACATATAATTTGAAATGCATTTTATTTAAAGAGGAAGTTCTCAATTTAATTGGAATGGTCATGTGATATTTGAATAAGTTTAATCGATGCTTGGAAGGTATTATATAAGTATCGGGCTTAGTTGTTTTATTTATATGTGAGGAAGTTTTGCATTGTGGTAAAACAAAAGCATTCATAATAAAACCATTTTATTCATATTTATTGCCTTTATTATTTTGGAACTTGGAAAGGGGAAGTTATGTCTTGAAAGTCTAGCAGTTGGTGTGATTCTCCAGTGTGTAGTTCGTTGTATTTTGTTTATGAAGGTATCCTTTTTATGTATGACATAGACATTCATTTAGTTTCACATGTTAATACTGCAGCCTTCTGTTACTCCCAGTTGATAAAAATGCTGGATTAAAGCTTACTGCTTTATCTGCAAAAACCATAATGAGACACTTCTTTTTATCATTTTAATTTATTGACATTAAGTTAGAACATCAGAGGAAAATAAGCAGTCAGATTATTGCAAACGCCTATGCAAAGCATTCGACAGATTTTAGACCAGATCACAATTCAAATTTGTTTAAATTACAGCATTTACATGGCTCAAAAAAGAATTTAGAGCATAGGGATTTTAATACAATATCACTGCAGTTACAGTCTGACTGGCAATGCAAACTGATTTTTCCAAAATCTGGGTCTCAGTAGCAAGTTCATGGCTCCATATTTAAAGCTGTGACTTCAGCAGTTAAAAGGTTAAATGTTTTAGTAGCTAATTAATTGCATATATTAGCTGAATGCTATATAAGGCTGACATTTTTATTGTCTGAACAGACAGATGAGCGGTATAACCCAAATATCTGTACAGAAAATACTGTGCTATAATGAAAACAATATGTGTGGCTTGTACCATAAGGTACTCAGGTGTGATATCAAAATACATGCCTCCTCAGCTGGCTGTCCTGAGGTGCAGTAAGAAGAATATGATTCTTTACAGCAAACTCTATGCCTAAGTGCATGTATCTATACACTAAAACAGTCAGGTATGTTACACAGAATATTGTGGTTCTTCATACAGAGATAAAATGCCAACAGAGATGTAAATACCCAAAGAAGAATAAAAATGCTGCATGCAAAATATACTTCTGTAGCCAAATATACTTACATAGAATAAACAAAATACGAACAACTACACCGGCATCAAGATGGTAACCATATGAAATGTTGGGACCCATTGGAACAAATGCCAAAATGCGAAGACTGAATGGCCAAAAGATCAGACTTACATATACTAAGTCCAAGATGCAATTTCTCCAAGGTATGGCAATCTTGCAGTTGGTATATTTAAGTTCCGGATGTGGGGTAGCTGCAAGGGAGGCTAACCCCCCCCTGCAAAACAAAGTTTGAAGGAGAAGAGCGATTTTTGAGATTTGCTCTTCTGCTGTGTTTTCGATTTTTGGACATTTCAATAGGGAGCCCATCAGAACTGCATAGGCGTATGCTTCCGCACATAAAGACCTTCATATAAGTTACACAGAAGGAATGCTTCCACATCACAAAATATTACATTTACACAGACAGACTAAAGAAGCACCATGCATTGCTAACATCACTTGTGTACTACAGTAGCCCATAAAAAGCTGCTTCTTCTCTATGCAGTCCTATCTATCCTTTGTTGTTCCCAGATATCTATGAAACCATCTCTTGATATATCAATACCTCAAACACTGTGCCCTCTGTCTCGCTACCCTGTATTAAGGTAATATTTCCTTAAGTGTCTTAAACCTTCTCCTTTCAGTGACCATTCACACTCCTTTTGCATTTATCTATCCATATGCTTCAGCTACTGCCTCCTTAGTTGCCCCCTTCCCAAATACAATGTTTCATCAGATCATCTCATTTTTGTCTTCCCTTTCTTCAGATGTATTTATACCAGCTGTCAAGTCATTTCTTATATTCCTTCACCCTTTTAGTAACTTTGCATCTCATGATCTCCAACAGTGTAATTTCATTGTTTGAGTAGAACTTTGCTTCCAGAGGTGAGGGATATGTTTGGATATTAATCTATAATACCATTGTGTCTTATTTATTTGTCAAAGTATGCTTAGCTCCTTTAACCTGTTATTTGAGGAACCATTTGTTCTGTGAAGGAAATGAAAGTCAAAGATGGTCAGATCTTTCATGACTCAAAAGGCTAGACACAGTTCCCATGGAGAAGTCTAGAGGAAACAGAGTATAATAACAGCACTACCAATCTATTCAGATGTTTTTTAGTTAGGAATCTCTGAGGCTTTTCAAGCTGAGTGATATGTTTAAACAAATACCTACAAAAAGGGGCATTATATTCAATATGTAGTCTGATGAGACATGAGTAAATGGAAATTATGACTTCTTTGTATCTAAAGGAGATGTCTTTGGAAATTAAATGCAACAGACAGAAGGCTTTCCTACTGTAAAGACATACTGATCAAAAGATAAGGAATAATTAACAAGAATGACAATCTCATGCAACAGTGTCTGTTATGGAAAAATGTTTTGTTTACCAAAATTAATATATTACATTTTTTCATATTTAATTTGAGATCATTGTCTTTGTACTAGTTGTTAGCATGGTTTGACCTATGTTGAAGCAATTGTGAGTTTCTGGGGGATCAAATAACAACTTCCAATTTACAGTCATCTGCAAAGATAGACAACAATAGGCCAGGAGTACTGACCTGGTCTAAAAAATAATGTCAAAGAGGAGAGGGCCAACAATGTGTCATGGTACACCACTAGTGACATTTTTTGCTTTGTGTGGCACTTGTAACTCTGACTGGTTCACTATAGAATCTCGAAATACTGAAATCCCGAATTTCAGTATTTCTAAATTCTATAGCCTAACGCTCAAAATCGCAAAACAACAGAAACGCGAAATTCAAAATCCCGAAATTTCGAGCTTCTGTTGTTGCGGTGTGTGAATGGATGGGTGTAAGTTCAGGTAAATATGTATGAGTGTGTTGGTTAGGGGCTTTAGTGTATTGTTAGTGTGTGTTTTGGCTGTGATGTGTGTGTGTGCAAGGGGCTGTGAGATGTGTGGGTGTGAGTTACCTTTGTGTGTGTGATTGTGCTATCTCGGAGTTAGTATATATAAGAAAGGGGGTGCAGCCCCCCACATGGGGGTGCAGGGAGGGGCTTGCCCCCCCTACTTGTCTGTAGTATAGGATTGCATGTTTGATTGTGTGCATGTGTATGTGTGTGGTGCATTTGTAGTGTAGGTTCACAATTTTCAGTTTTACGGTTATGGGGTTTTGGGATTTTGAGCGTTCGGCTATAGAATTTCGAAATACCGAAATACTGAAATTCGGGATTTCAGTATTTCGGGATTCTATAGTGAACCCCTCTGACTACATAGGTTTTGTCAGACTACCAGTTAGCTGTCCACCACATAGCATAAAGATTTATTTTCAGATTTACAAGTTTGTCAATAATGACTCCATGGGGAATAGTGTTAAAGGTCTTGGCCAGGTCCAAATATATTGTATGTACTCAGCAACTACTCTTCACTTCTTTAGTAATTTTTTAAAATAAATTAATGAGGTTAAAAGGCAGGAACTTCCTTTGACAAATCCAGATTAATGAGGGTCCAGGGTTAACAGATTTTTCTGTGTCCAAATTAAGGAGATCTGTGATAATACATTTCATAGCTTTACACACTAGGCTAGCAAGACTAATGGGTATATAGTCTCTAGGGTCTGTTGTTAGTTCCACTTTGTGCAATGGCATTACAATGGTTGCATAAAGGCTTTGTGAAGTTAACCAGTGGAGATGCTTTGATTAAACAGGTTAAATAGGGATTCAGATAGGCCATATTTGGTGCTGATAATTAAGCAATCTGGAATGTTTTCTGGTCCTATGGAGGATGTTTTCTTATGTTTATTGGTATATAAGCATATACACTAGACTAATGACAACCAGAGCCTTTATAAGCCTAGCCATGCAACCCAACCCATCTCTGTCTCCATGTGCCTTGAGTGTCTATTAAGGGACACCCAGTTAGCTACCCACCAAACAACGTAAGGATTTAAATTAAGATTTACAAATTTTTAGACAATGACTCCACGGGGAATAGAGTCAAAGACCTTGGCTGACAGGATTTGTTCCACAGTAATTAAGGGGGATTACTGTGACTGCCGAATCTGTGGAATAGAGATAACTGTGAATGGAGTAAAATTCACACTGAATTTGTCAGCTAGCATAGTCGCTATTTCCTTTGAGTCAGAGTGGACAGTATTATTACAGACTAGCTCTAAACATTGTTTGGTGTTATTTCTTAACTTCCTAACAAAGGTAGCAAAAGATCTGTAGTTACTTTAGGTTTAGTGGCTATTTTATGTTGTTATTCAGCTTGGAACTTCTCAATAGTTCCCTTAAACTTTTATTATTTTGTGTAAGTGTGCCCTTAAGGTAAGCAGAGCATGGCCTCTTATAAACATTAAATAATTTATTGCTCTTGTTATATAATTTATGTATATGGGTATTTCACCAAAAGTTTTGTTTTTAATTTCTTATTATACTTAATGCAGAGAGGGACTACCTTAAATACCTATTTAAGTGGGAATAGAAATCAGAGGCAAAGGCAATGGCTTTAGCAATGGGATCCATTGCAGGAGGATTAGAAATTAATAATTTTAGGTTATTAATTAACTGAAGGTTTACTTTTGAGAAATTCCTGAACACTTAGACATGTGCAGGGGAAGAACCACCAGTTTTAAAGGGAAAGAACATTAATTTATGGTTTGATTTAACAAGGGAAGATGATACATAGGGAGGAGTGCAAGAAGTAGCCATATTTGTGAGGATAAGGGTAGTGGGATCTGTAGTAAGTTGGTTGACTACATGTTATAATGTCAAGGAAGTGTTGAGCATGCTGATCGCTGGCAGTGTAGATCAGCCATTTTACTGATGGATAGTTGAAGTCCTCCCAGTAGAATGGTACTGGGTTTAATAGGGATTTCAGCTAAAGTGTTGATAGCGATCATGCTCAGAAAGAAACATACAGGATGTTCTATATTTAACTATGACATGGTAATTAATCTGGTTTAGGAATATGATATCCTTGTCAAATACTGATACTCCCCCATAATTGTCAGTAAGTCTGGACACATGATAGGCACTAAACTTGAAAGAATATATGTCTGTGTTTAAGTTGCAGGACAGCCTCAAGTTCGGGGGGGTTATTTTAGACTCTTGGTGTTGAGTAGAGCCCTTTTCCTGTGTTCCAAATGTTTAGAATGTACTACGTTGGGATGTCTATCAAATGGACTCTGCCTAAAACCTAAAAAGACACTATAGCGGCAACAAATGCTTTAGCAAGAATGTGAAAGCCTTGATAAGAGTGGTATAGACCATCACTGGCAAAGCAGGAAGGCTTGCTAGCCCTCTCACCCCAAGTTCACACATACTGGATTTCCCTAGGATGACACCAGCTAAGTAGCCAATTATTAAAGTCAATTATCTTATCTTTGAATCTCAGCATCATTACGGATGATTGCAAACTACCACTCAAGACCAGTTTTTTCCTGCCTCAGACAAATGCATAACAAGCTCAGTCATATCATTTTGCATATCTCACTGGGTAGGCCAACTAAGGTTACTCACCCTAGTATGGTTCACTATCGAGCCATAATCACATTTGTCAGGATCTAAGAGCCCTTATGTTCCAGATCCTGTCTCTGGAAAGGCAGTTAACTGTTAACTTATTCTTATCCAGCCCTGAGATGGTGGTGTCCATATGCCTTATAGTAAAGTCACCTATTACTAAAACACTACTCTGTGTATATGCCATCTCATGAGGCCTTAAGGTCTTAGAGTCTGCAACTGAATGAGTCTTAAAGGTATAGGGGTGGGCTGTGGGACTGCAGGTGAAGGGTGTGTGCTGTTGTGTGAACTAATGGCTGAAGTTGCTTAATCCTTAGCCTGGGAGAATTAAGAACCTCAGTGCAAGCTGGTTTAGTGAAGGTACTTTCTGCTGCATGTGTGTGTGTGTGTGTGTGTGTGTGTGAAAGAGAGACTGCGTGTGTATGTGAGTGTACATGTGCTTATTGAATGTGTTTTCAGGTGAGAAATTCATCTCCACATATTGCACCATTGTGAAATAGCATTAAAGAGTTTCTCCTGAAAGCATGAAGTAGGTGCTACACTGCCTCAAAATATGTAGTGTCATCAGACTGGCTACATAAAGTTCAAAAGCTGAGATTCCATGAGGTATTATGACTCAGGGTAGAGTGTAAATCATGTTAATCTATTTTGAAAACAATTATCCATAGTCATAGCTGATAAGGATTTTGTTGCTGTGCAGCCACAATCTTGTGCCAAAGATTTTGCGAAGCTAGCTCTATGGCATTAAGAAGTTTGACATTATGTATACATCACATGATCTCAGTTAAATTAGCATCCTTGCACTGGGGGAGCAGCCCACTGAAGGACGGAAGTGAGTGCGCTCAGAGTCTGATCATGCTGCTGTTGAGGGGCCTATGAAACAGCTTCCTTAGGGTGGCACTCCATGATAGTAGCTACACTATGGATGTGAGAAGAATGAGCCTGCCAAGGAGTGCACTCACACTACAAGAGTGTGTCAGTGTAGAGAAGTGTGCACTCACAAAGGGAGTACACCCGTACTGCAACAGGATGTGGATGTACAGAAGTGTGCACTCACACAGCTAGAAGGTTTGGGTGCATAGAAGTGTGCACTCACAAAAATAGTGCACTCACACTACAAGAGGATGTGGATGTGGATATATAGAAGTGTGCAACCACAAAAGGAGTGCACCCACACTACAAGAGGGTGTGGGCATGTATAGATGTGTGCATTCACAAAAGCCAAGTAATATAGGCATTATACCACAATTTCTGACAAGCAAGCAGTTGTTCAGAGAAATCAGAAAATCTCCCAGCTTGTGCTCAATATAGTAGTATTTATGTTGCTTCCTTTCCAGTTACCTTTGATTTAGGGATGGATTCTTCATTATCATAAAGGGGATGAGGGAGGGATTATTTTCTAAAACAATGCTTGGCAAAATCAGTAGCCAGACAAACAACAGTTGTATGAATAATCTTGATGATAGATTTAGGAAACCTCTGGCCCTCATTTACTTAGAAGAAATATGGACAGAGCTGGATGAATTAAATCCAAAATATGCACCGTTAGTTCTCCTACAATGAAAATCTTGAAATCATCCTGTAATTGAGAAAAAATGTCTGTATTTACAGCAACTTATTTTGTGATAATTTGGTTTTGGGAGAAGAATAAGACTTAATAATGTATGGAGACATATTAGTGCACCCTTCTTGTGGCAAGTTTAGTCCCAACACCCCATTACTTAGATGTAGTAACTCTACTGTTGCAGCAGCATGGAGAAAGAACAAACATGTTTACAAAGAAAATATGCATCTCTGCACTGCATTTATAGCACTTATCTGCACATGAAGTGAAAGTAAAATATAAACATAAGTAAAAATAAGTTAAATGATCATTTTAAAACCTTCACAGAAGAGCACTGCAATATTTTACTTGAAATGTACTGGTAAACTAATAGTGAATGCCCCTCACTAACAGAAATAATAGCAGTAACCAAAACATTTGTCTACTTCAACTAAAAAAGGAAACAAAAAAAGTCAACAACCTCAGTGTGCTTACAATGAATTCTATTAAAATGCATTCAACAAACATGCATGTTCTGATGTGCTCTTCCCTGATTTAGTGAGAAGAGATTTAACTGGGGAATGGACTGATGGACAATCGCAGGGGCTGATTTCCAACAATTATTAAAAAAAGATAGTGACTGGCACAGGATCATTAATAACTATTTTAACAAATGAGGTAACATTTAACAAGTTAAGGTCACAAATGGAACTACAGAAAACCAAGAAGAAGATGCAAACATATATAATTCAAAAATAAATCTCCTTATTAAAGTCTGCTTTGAAAAGGACATCAGAGTTTTTATATACTAGAGTGAAAGGAAATCAACATGTTGACTACAATCTAGCAAAGAAAGTTAGAATGGTAAAGAGTTGTCTGCCCTTCTGAGACAGAAGAGGACAGAATAGTAAATGAGCTAGCAGGAGACTGAGTGAACATGACATAAATATGGGGTGCAAAGCTAAAATAGACTACTGGTCATGTTAAGCCAAGGTTAGGTTGAGACTGTTTGAATACAAATTCCAGCATGCTGAAGAGAACTATTGACTTACGTGCACATTTATTTCTATAATGCAAGAATGTGCATAGAATACCAGTCATTATTGATTACTACTTAAGATTCTGTGACGCTTCCTCACATGCACATCTTCCTGCTCTTGACAAGATATTCACTACTTTTGAAAGCTAAAATCATCAGGGGTGATATCATCAGGGGTGATAGTGGTCTACCACTAAATGATTTAAAGATCAATGAATGTCAGGGAAACATACAAAGAAAAACAACTTCAGCATATTGGCTAGTAGAACTTGTTGTGTAAAACATAAGCAAAGTTATATTAATCACCAAGTCAGTGGTTTTACTAGAAACAAGCTAGGGTTGTCATTCATCCTGTCTTTGAAGCAGCACATACCAGCTTGCTGCTTGCGCATAAGATTCGAAACAGGATAACTTCTATAGCTGTGACCAGCAAAAGAAGTGGTGAACATATGAGGAAAGGATACTACAGGGAGAACAGCAACTCAAGAAAATATGCTGATAGAAACAGGCTGGCCAAGGAACACTCTTTCTACAGAGGACAGACTAGGTTAGTGAAAACTGAAGAACATCATAAGCATGATTCTTTATTCAATCCATATCACTACCATACATGTGAAAACAGGGCGGATGATTACTATGCTAAAATAGGATTTTTAATTATATTTACATTCAACAGCTAGCTGTGTTTTTTTTACTTGTGCTAATATTTTTTCAGTTCCTTAATAATATCTTGAGCTTATCCTTATCATGCAGAGTTTTGAATTTGCTGTATAATTTGATGATTGTTTATTCCTCTTGTTGTAAAGTCTATTTATGTTGGTAGATCACCAGCATTGTTTGTTTTTGAAGTTGCCATTATGTTTTACCCTGTTCAGGGCTGCTAACTCTATGGATTTATCTAACTGAGAATACAACCCATTTGTGTAACTTACTACTATGTTATTGTTAGACTTGTACTAACGTAAGTGAATACTGAGGTCTGGTTTTAGAATTGTATGAAGGCTGCCAGTCTGAAACCTTTAAATTCAAAGGTATTGGTTTTAGGGGTTTGGAGATTTTGAACTTTACTGATTAAGGAATAGTGCATGAATAGTATATGAAAAGGTATTACTTGTGAGGGCCAGATCTAAGATATTGTGCCCTCTGTTGGTTTTATTAACTATCTGCTCCAGGTTATTTTTATGGATTAAGTTCAAGAACCTGTGGGCATACCCCATGCTGGAGGTACAGGTGCTCTGTTTCATTAAGGGTAGCTGAAGACTCCCACAATAATGGAATTTATTATTTATTTATTTAATTAGCATTTGTTGACCAGGAAAGTTCAACTAGAACAGAGCCTATTTTCTGTGGAGGCCCAGGGAGAAATGCTCCAAACGCATGTCTTTGGAATGTTGGAGGAAACCGGAGTACCCAGAAGAAACCCACACCAATGCAAGGAGGACATGCAGACTCCACACCAAAGGCACCCAGCCAAGAATCAAACCAGAGAACCTCTTGCTGTGATGTGACAATGTTATCCTCTACACCACTGTGCCACCCAATTCTCATTAATAGAAAGTTATTTGAGTACTTTTAGGAAATTAATCATCACGGGAAATAGTGGGTATGCCCCAGCAGCTATGAGCTGATAGTTGGATTGTTTAGTGTGATCTGGGTTATTGTGAATGCTGTTTGTGGGTATTTGGGGATCTTATTCTAGGTAATATAATCCTTGACAGATATAGAGATGCCACCACAACTGCCCAAGGTATGGAAGGAGTGCATTCTTTACATTTAAACCAAGAATCAGTAACTGCACAAACATGAATGTGTTCCAGACACAAGAGCATCAAAATCAGGCAATTTATTCTTGAAATTGAGTAGGGACACTTTAATGTGGTCCAGTCCAGCTTGGGGTTTGATATGTTTGCTACATTGGGAAGTCCATTAATTGGACCCTGAAAAAGACTAAAGCAAAGTTTAACCAGTATGAAGAAGCCTTAGTAAGAAGATGCAGGCCATCCATTCTGAAGAAATTCAGAGTATCACTCGTGTTGCCCACTGACATATACTGATCCCCCCCCACCAAATTACACCAATTATTTCCACAATTTTAAAGCCAATTATCTTTTCTTTTTTTTTAAACAAGTTTATTATTTTTAACATACAAAATAAATATTATAACAATCTTATACAAGCAGTTAATATATAAACAGTTATAACATTTGATAAAACAACCAAAGTATTTACAAAGACATCCACTGCAAATCAAATCAATTAATTAAACTGTAACATCTTACTAATGAAACTAAGACTGTTTTAACAAATTTTGTAAAGTATCCCATATATTATAGTAAGATGTTTTCCTAATGGTTCTTGACTTTATTGTCATTAGTTCCATATGACATACTTCAGTCATAACATTTTTAAATTCATTAAATGAAGGAGGAGTATCTGAAATCCAATTTCTGGTTATTATTTTTCTAGCCACTGCTAGAATAGACCATAATAAGGGAAGCTTAACTTTTTTAACACATTTAGGAACAGGGGTGTTAAATAATATAAGTGATTTAGAGACTGTAAAATTATCTGTGAAAAGAGCCTGCAAAAAATCATTGATTAACATCCAATATTCCTTCAATTTTATACAGTCATAAAACATATGAGCCCAATTAGTATTTATTTCTACATTACATCTCTTACATATGTTGTCTTTATTGTTTATTTTATTCATCATTAAGGGTGTATAGAAACATCTATGTAAAAATTTCCAGGTAAAAAGTCTCCAATTAATAGAATAAGTAGTTTTATAAGCAGATTCCAGTATATATTGTTTATCTTGTTGTTTTGGTGATTCACCATTAATGGAAATGAAATAATTCCAGTAAGTATCTGAACTGTAATGTGTTTCATCTCTAATAATTTTATGTATATGTGAGAGCTTACCTTTATCAGAAACCCTATGTTGTAAATTTAATATCAAGTAATCAATCAGAATTGGGACAGATTCTTTAACTGTTAAAGACATTAAATCAAGTTTATTAATAAGATGTTGTCTAAAAGTCTGAATCTCTAACCAACATGTTTCTCTCAAATCAAATTCTTGCTTTAAGAAGTCTAAATTTTTGCTTTATTGTCAGACAGCAACTGATACCAATACTTTAAATCATTCTCTGTAACTAGAAGAATTCTTTCGGGGTGGATGATAAAAGAATACCTTGTGTATACATTATAGGAAATAAGATAAAATTCCATTCCTTATACTTAGGATGCATAAATATAAAATTACGATATCTAATAATAATATTTAATGGGTAACTAGCTATATATTTTGGTGTAATAGATGAGGTACAAAACTCTTTTAGTAACCATAACATGGGATTATTTACAATAGTATTTTTGTGTACTAATGATATTTTCGTGAAGTGCATGCTAATTAGTTCCCAATATTCCTTCCATTTTGCAACATATGACTGATCTATTAGCAATGTTATAACTTTTATAATAGAAGAGATAGCACATAAATTAAAGTCTGGAAATGATATGCCCCTTGAGACCAACTATTAGTATGTTTTTAATGCAATCCTAGGTCTATTAGGTGCCCATAAGAAATTTAACATTTGTGAATTCAATTTCTTAATAATTATTTTTGTAGGTGGGAGTATTATTGATTGTATTATGTATAATATCTTAGGGAATATTATCATTTTAATAATTGTGAGTCTTTCTTCCATGGTAAAAACATATTGTTCCAGCTATTGAAAAGATTTTGTATATTATGAAGACAATTACTATAATTATTATGTATAATGGATTTTATATCTTTAGTTAATATTATGCCTAAGTAAGTTATTTGACCTGAATTGGGTATATATTTGAGAAAATCATTATTGAGAACATTATTCCGTGTATATATTGGTAATATTTTAGTTTTTTCTTCATTAAATACCAAACCAGAAATATTCTTGAAATCTGTCATCTTGTCAAATAATGAGCGCATAGAAGAATTTGTTCCTGTTGATGTAATTAGAACATCATCTGCAAAAAGTTGGATTTTAGATATTGAATTTTCATCTATATCAAATCCTTCTATATCATTGCTGCTTCTAATCAAAGTAGCCCAAGGCTCCATTATTCTTTTAATATGGGTATTTTTTGTGAGACATATGTTCCTATTTTAATGTAAGCCAATGCTCCTTTATATAGATGTTCAATTAAATTCACAAATGCATCAGAGAAATTTGTACATTTCAATAAAATAAACAAATAGTCCCAACTTACTGAGTCAAATGCTGAACCTATATCAAGACTAATGAGTGTCAAGTCTTTCTTTTTTCTGTTTGCATAATCAATTAGCGTTAAGGTTCTCCTTATATTATCAAAAGTATTTCTATTTATAATAAAGCCTGTCTGATCTATATCTATTATACCTGGAATAATTGTCTTTAATCTGTCAGCAAATATATTCATGAACATTTTATAGTCAACATTAAGTAATGAAATAGGTCTATATGAAATGCATCTGGTTGGGTCTTTATTGGGTTTCAAAATTGGTGAAATAAATGTGTATTGCCAGGATGGGGGAGTTGATAACTCATTTTGAGCTGAAATGAAAACCTTATGTATTAATGCGTAAGTACTCTTAGGAAGAATTTTATAAATCTCTGGAATAATACCATCATTACCTGGTGCTTTGTTTGATTTAAGTTTATTTATTTGTGTGATAACCTCTGTATATGAAATATTTTTATCTATTAATTTAGTCTGTTGCTTATTAAGTTTTTTGTTCATGTTTGTAACTATAAAGTTCTTTATTTTGTCTTTAGAATCCATATTAATGTTATTATGGTTAATGTTATGAAAGTGATTTCTAAATTCATCTAATATTTCTGGTAAACTAGAGACGTTCTTCTTTTTCCTTGGAGAGAAAATTTATTTGATGTGATTTTGTTTATTCAGCCTTTTTGTTTTATTTTTAAGATTATGTAAATATTTGGGACTTATTGAGTAAGACAAAAATTTATATTTCTCTAATGTTATTTTGACTTTGTGACTTAAAATTTCTTTGTATTTCTCATTTAATTTATTTATTTCCTCAATGACTTTTTTGTCCATAATATTTTGTTTATTATTATGTTTATATGAGTCTAACTTGTTTTGAATGTCTATTAATTCTTTGTCCCAAGATTTCCTTTTATTATTATACCATCTGATACTTTGTCCATATAAATATGATTTTAGAGCATCCCAAATGTAAATAATGGAGATGTCAGGTGTAGTGTTTAAGTCTAAGAAATGTTGCACCTCTGTAAGTATATAATCTTTATAATCCTTTAGTTGAGTTAAGTATGCTGGTATTCTTTTGATCTGAACATTATAAGTACTATTTACCATAAATTCAAAGACAATTGAATTATGATCTGATATAGGACATGAAATGATCTTAGAATTAAGTCTGTTACCAGTTGGTTAGAAATAAAGACTCTATCTATTCTTGAATAAGTTTTATGTCTATTAGAAAAAAAGTGTATGGTAATGATTTAGAATCTGCCTGATTATTAATATCATTCAAATAATATAAGTTAATGAAATCCTTTAAATGTTTTGCATTAGATGTGATTTTCCTTTTTCCTATAGTAGTAGTATCTTTTTCATGCAGAATACAGTTAAAATCTCCTGCTAAAATAATATCTCCTATAGAGAATGATATAATCTTATTGATATGGTGTTTCACTGTATTAGTGCCAATTCCTGGAATCCAGTATACATTAATTAATGTATATATTTTCCCATTAATCTGTATTGTGACCATACAGAACATTCCTTTATCATCTTTATAAGACTTAATAGTTTTAGGTATAGGCATATTTTTGTTCCATAAGATAGCCACTCCTCTTTTTTTCTGTGTGTGTTCTGAGCTAGCCAAGACTGTATATTTATTAGTGGCTAATTTATCTATATCTTTTTTTAGGATATGTGTTTCTTGAAGGAATATTAAATTGCCTCTATGTAGATTAATATATCTCATTAAACTTGCCCTTTTACATGGGTTATTCAGTCCATTAATGTTTAAAGAAATTCCTTTTAAAGTTACCATTTAACTGTTATAAACATATAAAACTCATAATCAGAGTAACATTTACTAAAATAAGTAGTATTATGTCTCCTCCTTTAGGTATTCTATTAATTACAACTGTATTTAATGAAAATCTTATGGAATTTTGTGTAATTCTAACTCTTGTTTGTAGTGACAATGAGTTTATAAAATGTAATGTGGATGTCAAAACTATATACACATGATAATAATCAGGTGAAAATATTGTTTGGATAAAACAATGCATCCAGCCTGGAGTTAATAACTCCAACTTCGAGTAGCAAATACCACTCAAGTTATCCCCCTATCCTAAGCAGCAGTACTCCAGCTGCCACCAAATTACTTCAATACTAACTATTATTAACTAAAGTTAACCTCATTTAATTTGATTATCTAGTATAGCAAAGCTTAAACAATTTATATAACAGCTTCATATAATCATATAAAACATTTATAATCAACTAATATTGCTATGTACATCTATTCTATATAATAAATTCATAATAGCATTCTAACAATCTTGAAAGTGAGAGCAGAGAAGAGAGAGAGAGAAAAAAAAAGGAGGAATACCCATATGGTAGTTTAATAAAAATTTGTAATAATAAGTTCATATTATATGTTTATGCTCAGTTGAATTCAATAACATTTGTTATCTCAAGCTATCATGACTCAGACATTACTTACATTAGGGTATACCCATTTTCTGTCATAGCAGTACTGTTAGTAGTTTTAAAACTTTAAATTACTTGCACTAAAAGCTTCCTTCTTATACTCATTCTTATCATATAAATAAAATGAATATTCACAATATATAAGTTAAAAGAACATACTACACAGCAATATTGATTCCTGGTTATACATAAATCATTGTGATGAAAACATCTGTATCCTATATATCTGCACTGCAGCTTTAAAATGTATCACATGACATTTTCTTCTGAAATATAATCATAATAATGCTCATACTTGCCTTTTAGTCAAGGCAGATGCATTATAACATTACATATCTTTAAATCATATGCATCTATATGTTTTAAGGTGCAGCAGTCATATAAGCTTTCAAAAACGTATGTGCATGAGTTTTACCTTCTATGCCTTCTAAATTATCTCATTTGTTTACTATGGCATATTAAGTCATTTAAAATCATTATAACTTTTATATTTTATAAGTTACATCTTAAATAAGCAAATTATTATAAAGAAATACTGACATTTTGTTGTCATAAAGTTCGTTTTTCATCACAATACCGCATTTACAGCAGTTCTACTTCCTGAAACAGTTTACTTCTTGAAATTGCGATGAGTCTGTGTGAAATCAGGGGTCAAAGTTCAAAATGGCTGCTTTCAGCTTCTCTGCGCGTTTTCTTGATGTTGAAGTTTTAAAACCGACTTGAGGACACTATTCACGAGGATACCCACACCCAAATTGTCTCCCATAACATTCTGGCGGGAATTTTAATAAAAGTAAGTGACAAACATTCATTTTGTAGTACAAATGGATCTATGCAGTGTAAAACCTTCTTGAAGCACTTCACAAGTCATTGCAGTCTCTATGGCAGTGAAACCAAGCCTTCAATTGTTTAACATAAACATAACTTATTTTTATATGCCCCATTTCATTTTCTCATTCAGAGTTTGTTACATACACATATCATTATTATCAGAACCTTATTACCTTATAAGTAAGAGAGAGAGAGAGAGAAAAAAAAAAGTACCTACAAAGATATTTACTTGCTGTTTGTTTTAATAAAGTAAAACCTGAAACATATTACTTTCAGACACTTTTAGTTCTAGTCAACTGCAGTTATATCATGACATATTATTTGATATCATATATTTAAGCAATTTAGTCATGGTGTAATAAATAGCAGTAACATTTAAACAGCATAAATAATTTTAAAGAGATAATAGATTATTTTCCCCTTATTTCCTTCTTTTCATCCTTCCCCTCTCCCTGCTCTCCCCCACCCTTCTCTAGATGTTTAGTTTAAAGAGAATGCCATTATTTAAAACAAGAAAAGAAAGGAAATGTATCAAATTACTAACCTTAGGTCTCTTTGTCACAAAAGAGAAACAAGTTGATTCACATCAGGTTATTTGTTCCTCAGAAAGTTTGATTATTTATAAAACAAAATTCAGTTCTTGCATATTGAAATAACTTTGAACAAACCATTAAAATATTTGTGGCTTTCTTGTAAATGTAGTAACTGTAATTAAAGAGTTCAAATAAATACAAAACATGTCATTTGTTTTTTAGTCTTTTTTGTTTCTCTGATGTCTTCCAAGAAGTTCCTGTTGCCATTCTCTTTAACGAAGGACTTGCCCATTCCATATCCTCTATTTTATCTAGTATTTTTTTTAATGTGCAGCAAAGCAGAGTCCAAGTCTTCAAAAATTCTAGGGCCTTCAGGTAAAAAGATTTTTAGCTTGGAAGGAAATAAAAGATGAGTTTTGAACTGTGCTTTCTTAAGCTCTCTTATTAATGGTAAAAAGACCTTTCTTTTTGATATTACCAAAGAAGAATAGTCATTGTCAAAGCGCACTGTTGCTTCATTAATTTTTATAGGTGCTTTAGCCCATGCAGATTTTAATACCATCTCCTTGTCATAAGATGATAAAAATCTTACAATAACTGATCTAGGATACTTTTTATTTGTATTAGAATTAGATAAAGACCTATGGGCTCTTTCAATGCCAAAAGAAAATGCCTCTGACAGATCTAAAGTTTTGGGAAGCCAAGAATTTAAAAAAGATGTAATGTTATTACCTTCTATATTTTCTGGCAGTCCAAAGATCCTTATATTGTTGCGTCTGGATCTGTTTTCCAGGTCATCTAGTTTGGATTGAAGGTGCGTGTTTTGTTTCAATAAGAATTCAGTGTTTATTTCTTCTTCCTTAATTCTGTTGTCCATATCATTAAGTGTCTCTTCTATACCTGTTATCTGAGCTTTCTGATGTTGTAGATCTTGGTGTAGCACATCCATTTGTTTTGTGGTTTTCTCTATAAAATTATCAATTTTAACATCCAGTCTGTCCATTTTAGTTGTTAGTTGCTGTATAGTTGATAATAATGCCTTTCTTAATGCTGGAATCCTGACTGTTAGCCTTGCTGGAACTCATTCTGAATAGAAGTGGTGAGAGAGAAATTTCCAAATAGATTTCTGACAGGAAAGTTAGTTAAAATTTCTTTCTTTTTTAGATATTATTCAAGATATTGATATTCCAAACGTTATTAGAAAGAAACTTATTCCATTAGTTGGATTTTGAAGTAATAATTTCCTGTTAATGTAGTTATGTTGGTGGAGCTGAAGAAATCTGCTGCTATCCTGTGTTCATCCTTGGCCACACACCCCCAATTATCTTTTCTGTGTACCTAGGAATCAGTCTTGGTGAAAGAAAAAATTCACTCGTGAAAATAATCTTACTTGCATTTATTGCAGACATGAAGACTTATGCCATGTCTCTTTACATGTTTTTCATGGTTTTTCACCTAGGGTCATTCACTCCTAGATGGGCCACCACTCTGCTATTGTCATATTTGCCCAGAGAAAGGGCCTTTAATCTCTTGTAACATTAGAGATCTTGGCACCTGAAAGCCAACTCACAGTAATCCTGTCCACTCTTGTAAGTGAAAAGTCTGTATGACTAATGAAAAACTCAACAATAGCTAAGACAACCATATTAGTAGAGTAGTTAGGAGCAACAGAGAGGAAATAGTCTGACTCTCTGTGATGTACTGCTGTAGGTGTGTATAGGGAAGATGATGTGTTAGATTTCAGTTGAGAATTCTTTCTATTTCTAGGATGTTTTAGTAAAGATTTTTAAGGACTCAGCACATGACATTTTAATGAGATTTAGCAGAGAAAGTGGTAGAGGTGTGTGTTTGTAATGCTCACTGTGTATGTTTTTATGTAATAACTATGCCTTCATATTAAATATTTCCACCCCTCATAGAAAGAGTAATTTGTGTTGAGTATGGGCTTATTATCAGTAAGGATAAAACAGCTCCTACACTGCTTAAGAATGCCAAGTGCTAAGGGGCTGGCAACAGAAAGGAAACAAGTCATCTATCCTTCCACAATGTGCAGTGTAATTCTGAAAGTAAGCATAAATTCTGAGTACTGCCATTCTACATGAATGAACAGAACAACCTGCAGATGGGAGATGTTCAAAAATGTAATCTTCTGTGAACAAGAGTACAGTGGGTAAGTAAAAAGATTATCTAAAATTATGTCAGTATGAATCTCGTCAAGCCATATAACATTAAAAAAAATGTAAAAAAACAACTACTTGTAACGCTGAATGAATATTAATTTTTTGTAGCTTATCAATATAAGATAAAAATGTATTTGAAGATTCTGATCATGATTTTCCTTTAATGTAACTTTTCACTATATATGTAAATGCTGCGTAAGCTTAAAAAAAATCCTTGTCTGTTCTCATGGCATCTGACTCTGCACATTCTTTGAAAGATTATCAGTAATAAATACTTCAGCCAGAGGGCCCATAGCCTACCTAACATCCTCAACAAGTGTGCATATTTGTTAAATGATCAGCTTGACTTAAATAATTTATGAGCATAAGTGTTATCAGTTAGCACCAGGGTAGTGATTTTTAATTCTAAACTCTAGACACAAAGCCATTGGTGCTTTTACTTTGGAATATGAATAAATTGTTTTTTTTAAATCTTTGACAAACACATCAAGATCAGCATTTAGTAGAAAAGTGTATTAACTCTTTCTATTTAGTAGAGAAACAAAGCTTTAGTTGAAGTAATAAATACATCAATACAAATAATATATCTGTAAAAAGCAGATCAGAGAATTGCAGATTTTAGACTTGTAAATGAAAAAGATTTATTAGGTTCATAGGTTCATACTAGGCTATCTGCCCGAGGGCATTTATAAGCCTAGCCAGAATGTGTTTGGCTTTCGCCACCCAATTTAAATTTATTTTGCTATGCCCTTTTTCGAGGTTAGTATACTGTACCTCTGTCTAACAGTGACACAGAAGTGATACCCGGGGTAAACCTACGATCTCCCATCCACTCATCAAGATTCCTCTTGAAGAGAGTCAATGAGGGACTCTTCCTAACCTGGACTGGGATTTTATTCCAGAGTGAAGGGAGCCTCTGGGTTATGAATCTGTCCCTCCAGCATGTCCTATTTATTTCAGTGCTGAGGTTCAAGTCTCTCGAGCGTGGCTCGATGGGATTTGGATTTTCTGAGGTGCAGCATGTCCATTAATTCCGGGTTGGACATGGCTTTATACGTCAGGCACAGATCGCCTCTGAACAGGCGGTATGCCACTGAGTAGAGCTGGAGTTTCTTTAACCGGGCAGCATATGGCATCTGTTTGAGCCCTTTGATCTTCTTGGTGAGGTACTTTTGGGGTCTTTCCAGTTGCTGCAGGTTTCTGGTAAGGTACATCCCAAAAGGGGCATTGTACTCAATTATGGGCCTGATGAGGGATGAGTAAAGAGGCACGATGACCTCCCTTGATCTAGATGTGAATCCCTTCATGATTAGGTGGGCTATATAAAATGTTTTCCTAACCACTTTGGCCACGTGGTTGTCAAATGAGAGATTGCTATCAACTTGGGTCCCCAGGTCCCTAATTACTTCTTCTGTACTTAATGGATTACCACCTATGTGGTAATTTGTGGGCACTTTGTTTTTGCCAAAGGGATGACTATACACTTTTGGCATTTAGCTTGAGGCCATGGCTCTGGCACCAGTTGTCTGTTTCTATGAGGCCCTTTTGGAGGATGCTTGTGTCGGCTGGAGAGTCGATTATGGTGCCCAGTTTGCAGTCATCTGCGAACTTGGTCAGCCACAGTCTTTCCATGTTGGCCTGTACCTCCGAGAAATATATACCGAACAAGAGAGGTCCCAGGACTGAGCCTTGTGGGACACCACTTGTAACTGGTTTGGAGTCTGACATGGCTCCAGCAATTCTAACCATGTGGGTTCTGTCCTTGAGCCAGTTTGCAATCCATCTAGTGACATAGGGGTTTAAATTTAAGCTGGTGAGCTTATCTATAATGCCTGAGTGGGGTATTGTATCGAAGGCTTTTGCGAGGTCCAGGTAGGCTGTGTGCACCACCTTCCCCTCGTCAATGGCCTTGGTGACTGTTTCAAAGAAATCAACCAGGTTTAAGAGACAGGATCTGCCCTTCACAAAGCTGAACTGGGTAGGATCCAGTGTCTGTAGGTTCCCAATATCTTTATTTATGAGGTCCATGATGATCCTTTCCATAGCTTTGCAGACCAAGCTAGTCAGGCTTATGGGGCGATAGTTTCCAGGATCCGTTGAGGCACCACCTTTATGGAGAGGGACCACTGTTGCTGTACGCCACTCTTTGGGCACATATCCTGTAGTAAGGCTGAGATTGAACAGTAGTTTTATGCTTGGGTTTAGCTCTTCTTGGAGTTTATGTAGGACGCAGCCCGGGACACCGTCTGGTCCCATTGATGCTGTGTTTTTTTGCTTTGGAGTGGGTGGCTCTTACCTGAGCATCTGATATGTCAGGGGGGGGCAGCACTCTGCTGGGATAGATATTTGCCCTTTTGGTGGGGATGGGGGAGAAGTTTGCGCTGAACCTGTCAGCTAGGATGTTGGCAATGTCTGTGGGTTCAGTGTATTTTTTGTCATTTTGGACTAATTCTGAGCATATCTGGGAATTACCACCAGGTTCCTAACATAACTAAAGAAAGCCTTGCGATTATCCTTAGTGTCCTGTGCAATTTTTCTCTCGAAGCTGGCCTTAGACAATTTTATGAGTGCCCGTAGTCTTTTGCTAATACTGATCAGTGATGCTTTCCCTTTTTGGGATTTTGCTCTATCATTTAGTAGCTTCCTCCTTCTTTGACATACTTCTGCTAAAAATTCAAAGCAGTGAATCAAATCAGTAATATGAGATGAAATTACCTCTGTATGATAGCTAGCTATAAAATTTGAGAATATAGATCCTATATCAATAACTATTAGAAATTAAAAAAAAAATGAATTCAGAATTTAGTGTTATCTGCAAATACTAAGACAACAAATGTGTCTAGGAAAACAGGAGGAGAAATTCTATCAGACAGCTTCCTGACAACAGGCAAGTCTGTTCAGAGTGGGCAGTCTTAATATGCAGCTATGAGATTTAGCATATTCTTTTGAAAATAAATCTTACAAAAGTGATTAGTCATAAAGTGTCATAAAATATTTTTTCATAAGGTTTCATAAAATTAAGTCCCTAAAACCAATATCCTCAACAAACTTTTTTGAAAGTTTTTCCCAGCGTCATATTCGGCTGATATTTCAATAAATATATACAAATGTCACAGAAGCAAAAAAGGGATACAATAAAACATTATGAACCTACAGCAGTGAAATAATTCCTTCCTGTGATGTACATTAAAAAGAATTTGAAATCAGCTACTGGAAACTAGCTATTGAATTAAATTAAAATAGGCAGCTTCAAAACAAGGAATAAGCAAGTAAGTGAGAAATAAAAAGTACAACTGACACCAAAATAATTAGGTTTATTACAAGTACATAAACTCCCACAAATAATCCAGTTATAACAATTGAACTTAATGGAAAAATTATACTTAACTCCATTAGAACTGCATTTATTGAATTTAATGCATTGGATAATCAGTTGGCTGCCAAAAAGAACACTAACTGTGACAATACAAGGACATACTTCTGATCCCTTGTAAATAATGGATGGTATCCCTCTAGGATTGTTTCTGAGCCCTTCATAAAATTTAACTGATGTAAATATTGTACATAGTGAATTCTGTGTACTGCCTTCTTAAATAATTTTTGTAACTTAACCATTCCTTTGTTTTTATTGTGCTCTTTTATTATATAAATTATTTTTATTTTTTCCTCTTGATGTGTGTTCACATTCTGGGCTGTGACTGAAATTGGTCCAATGGGATCAAAACTCTACTCCAGTTAACAAATTGTATAAATACATTCTATCTTTGCTACAATCCCAAAATGCAATAAGTGTTGGCTGAACAAGTACACAGATGACTGCAAATTCACAATTACAGCTGCAAATGACTTTATTGAGATAAATAGTTACTTGTCTGATATAGCAAAGTAGGCCAATAAATGGTATTCAATTTAGTTTGAATAAGTGCAATATCATGAACTTGGGCAAAAAATATTAAAACAGCCATTAACATTACCAAATGTTACACTATCAGAAGTATCCGAGTGCAAGGACTTTGGCATTTATAATAAAATCTAAATAGATTTTCTCAAGTCATATTAAATAAGTGGTGTCAAAAGCAATGAGACAGTTCTGAGTATTAATAAAAAGTATATGGTTGAGTTATATAAAACATATACATTGCCCATTCTATAATATAATAACTCCTTCTGTACTTATACTAAAGGACAATAAATTAGGCTGGAATTAGTCCAGAGAAAATTCATGGAAGAAATAACACCTTTGACAGATTATATATACAATGAAAGATGTCAACAGTTAAAACTTTTCTCAATTCATTATCACTGTTTTTGAGGAAATTCAATTTTAACATATATGGCATACAGAAAAGAAATGTTGCAAACAATACTGAACTTAGAAATAAATTAAAGCAATAAAACTCATGCACACAATAACTGCATGTGCACAGTGGTGCAACTGATAGTATTATCACCTCACAGCAAGAGGTTCTCTGGTTCAATTCTTGTGCAGTGCCTTCTGTGTGGAGTCTGCATGTCCTCCCTGTGTTCTCTTGGGTTTCCTCTGGGTGTTCTGGTCCCACCCCCACATTCCAGAGACATGCAGTAGGTAGAATGGCCACTCTAAATTGGCCATAGGTGTGATTGTGCATGCATGTGTGGTATGGAAGAACAAAAGCAGCAGGGCTAGCCACCTGGCAGTGTGAACTTTAGCTGTAGAAGATGATTATCAGTGTTGAAGTGACACTCCAACCCAATGTGGAAAAATGAAAAAATGGGCTGTCGATGAATGGATGGATGGATGGATGGATGGATTAAAGGATTTAAAACTACAATGAGGGGATTATTTATATATATATATATATATATATATATATATATATATATATATATATATATATATGGATCTGCGTTCATTTACTGAAAACACGTTTCACTGAATTTCAGTTCACCCACACCAAATGGCTGAAAGCTCAAATTAGTACTGGCAGTGTGTAGAGTACTATAAAGCAAGACCTCAGTTTCCAATCAGTTCTTTGCACTCTTGGGTGATCTCTCATACACCCACTTTGGCACAAACATTTGTCAATAATAAAAAATAAACCTCTTGTAATTCTTACACAATAAAGAGTGCCTATATTTAGTATTCTCCCCTTTCTTGATCTCATATATGTGTTTATATGGGTCTACTTTGATTCACTGAAAACTCATTTCACTGAATTTCAATTCACCCTCAAAAAGTGCTGAAAACTCATTTCACTGAATCACATTTCACTGAATGTAAGTACTGGTGAGCACATAAAACGTATATGTCCTTTTCCCCACTGTAGTGTGATCCTGGAGTTAGTATATATAATTAGGGGAGGTGTGGGGGGGCTCTCATTTCACTAAAAGCTAAAAGAAGGTGGGAGGCTACACACCCCACAATGTGGGGGCAGCACCCCCCACACACCCCCTGACTATATATACTAACTTCAGGATCGCACTACAGTGGGGTAAAGAGCATATACATTTTACTTACCCAACAGTACTTACATTCAGTGAAATGTGATTCAGTGAAATGAGTTTTCAATTAATCAAAGTGGACCCATTTATATATATATATATATATATATATATATATATATATATATATATATATACTGCACTGTAAACTCCTTTTATTCTTCCCATATAAAAAGCAGAGCAAGGCAAACATGTACCAGAATACACATCCCTTGTAGTATCACAATTATAACACCTAATCACCCTATAATTCTCTCATAATTTGCAATCCATAATATTGGGAAAATCAAAAATATGCATGCAATAGCTGCTCTTCCACACTTAACCATGTCTTTTGGTTGATTTGTAGTATGCTGTCTTGTTTTCCCTTTCTTATTCACTGCCTATGGTTCAAACCTGAGGTTTTCTTCATGGTCTGTAGTAAAGGTTAAGCTTCATGTATTTTTAATGGCTGATTTAACATGTAAAGCTTTTCTATTAAACAGTTTTACCATAGGTTGTACTTTTGTTGAATTTTGATCATCTACCCCCTTTGTTGTAATTGACATCTAAAATCCAATCATGCCCAAAATGGAGCTAAACTTTATTTCCCTACTCATAAAAATCTTGTTACCAATTTAATTCAACATCTCAGAGTATCCCTTTTCAAGAAACATATTCTTTAGTTGTTCAATCTCTGTTTTTAATGAATCATTTTTACTCAGATTTATTGCAAGGTGCATTACCTGCCCCTTTACGACAGCCTTCCTCTGATGACTAGGATGAGAACTCTGGTAATGCTAACAAGAGTAAGAAAATGTCAGTTTGCAAAATACTGTAGATCTAAAGCATCCTGTCTTCATGACATTATTGATTGTGATATCTAAATAATCAATTTTATCTAAATTATGTTAAAACAAACTTTACAAAATTGGTAGTATTGTTTATAAAATCTAAAAAATGTTCAAGAATTTAAATGATTACTTGGAGACTAGCCAACAACTGCTACAGAGATAATGGTCTAAAATCAAATGTGAAAAGGTGTAATATATTTCATTCTGGTAAACAAAGCATTTTCAAATATCACACTGGTGGCACACCTCTCCAATCAGACACTACTGTAAGAGATTGAGGCGCTCTTTTTGATAATTCCTTATGATTTCACCATCATGTCTTCACAGTTATTTGCAAAGCCTTCCATCTTACAACATCTACTTTCCAAAGGCAATTATTTCTTACCATTTGCAGGAAGGAAGGAAGGGATGGTTTGTAGACAAAAAGATTTACTTTGATTTATATTTTGTTGTTTTACCTTTACATTTTATTGTTCTCTGTTAGAAAGTGATAGGTTTTAGACAGGCAAACTCTAGCCATCCTAAGGGACCAGTCAGCTATAGATTCACACAGACTGCAGAGAGGACATTCCAGAGTGTATCTAAACAATCTTGTCTTGGTTTGTTCTTTATTGATCTTGTGATGATGTGAGGTAGTGGCAGCTATACCAGAGAGAGTAGGGCAGTGCATGTATAACATATGCCAGCATATCTAGCTGGAGTTTGTAAAGAATTTTATGTAATTTGCATATAGGATCATAGGATCATAAGAAGTTACTAGGCTATTGGCCCTGAGGCCCTTATAAGCCTAGCCAAGAGTTTATCCCATATTTAGACAAGTCAGCACCCAAAGCCCCTGTCCAGCAGGTACATAGGTGGAATCCCAGGGGTGCATTTTCATTTTCCCATCCAGTTATCCAGATTGCTCTTAAAAAGGGATAATGAGTTGCTCTGCTCGACATGGAGAGGGAGTCTATTCCACAGATAGGGGAGTCTCTGGGACAGAAATCTGTCCTGCCAACAACTATTGATATGACAGACCAGGTTGAGGTCACATGGATGGGTTACTCGAGTGGAGCTTGACTTGTGGATATGCAGCAGTCCCATCATGGCAGGGTCTGAGATTGCTTTGTATGCCAGACAGAGGTCACCTCTGAGGAGTCTGAATGAAACTGAGTAGAGGGACAGGACTTTTAGTCTATCTGTGTAGGGTAAATGTTTGAGGCCCAGGATTCTCCTGGTGAAGAACCTCTGTGGTCTTTCCAGCTAGTGCATGTGCTTTGTGAGGTGCATGCTGAAGGGGGCACTGTACTCCATAATTAGCCTTATAAGGAAAGAATACAGGGATGTTATGAGCTCTTTGTCCCTGGATGAGATACCATTACTTATGAGGCCATGTAGAAAGCTTTCCGAACAATGGAAACAACATGGTGGTCAAAAGTCAGGTTGCTATCAACCTGGATGCCCAAATCCCTCACTACTGATTGCATGCTTAGGACGTTGTTATTAATGTGATAATCTGTGAGGATGTCACTCTCCACAAAGGGGATTCAGTTTGAGGCCATGTTTCTGGCACCAGTCATTTGTTTGGGTGAGATCCTCTTGGAGGACATCCACATCACTTGGGGAATTGATGACTACATCCAGTTTGCAGTCATCTGCAAACTTGGTCAGCCATAGCCCACTGGTTTTGGCCTGCACCTCAGAGAAGTATATACTGAATAACAGAGGCCTTAAGACTGATCCCTGGGGTATGTTGCTTGTAACAGGTCTACTGCGTGAGGTGGCTTCCTCTATTTTGATTGGGTGGGTTCTATCAGTAAGCCAGTTTGCTACCTATTAGGTAACATATAGATTGATGCCTAGTTGAGTGAGTTTATCTATTTTGCCTGAATGGGGAATAGTGTCAAAGGCTTTGGCCAGGTCAAGGTAGGTGGTGTGTACTGTCTTCCCCTCATCCATGGCTTTAGTAACTGTCTCAAAGAAGTCGACCAGATTTAACAGACTTGACCTCCCCTTAACAAAGCCAAACTGTGTGGGGTCAAGTGTTTGGAGGTTTGCAATCCCCTGTTAATGAAGTCCATGATAATCCATTCCATGGCCTTGCAGATCAAGCTGGTTAGGCTAAGTCTATAATTTCCTAGATTGATGGATGCTCCACCTTTGTGTAAAGGGATGACAGTGGTTGTCCTCCACTCGGCTGGGACAAAGCCAGTACTCAGGCTTTGGTTGAATAGGGTGCCCAATGTTGCTGCAAGTTCATGTAGTATGCAGCCTGGGAAGTTATCAGGTCCCATGGAGGATGGTTTTTTTTTGCCTTTGAGAGGGCAGTGATGACCTGTTCCCTAGTGATAAGTGGTGGTGGCAGGTAATGGGGATGTCCTGATTTACTGATGGGGGAGATCAGAGGGGTGAAGTTTTCACTGAATCTGTCAGCCAATAGATTGACTATATCTACAGCATTTGTGTATATCATGTCCTTGACCACCAGTTCTGAACAGATCTGGGTGATTCCTTTGAGATTGCAGATATATCTGAAGAAAGCTTTATGATTATCTCTAGTAAATGTGGCCAATTTGGACTCGAAGTTGGCTTTAGAAGATTTTACTAGTGCTTTTATTTGCTTGTTCAGGCTAAGGAGAGATTGTTTCCAATTGGGCACCTGCTCCTTCTTGGTCCTGGACAGCAATTTCTTCCATTTGTCATATAGGTTATTCATTGTAGATGTCTACCAGAAGTGTTTACTCTTCCTTGCAGAGGATGATTTTGTCTTGTCGGGTATTCCTGATTCCATGCATCTATATAAATGCTTGTATAGTACTTTAGTGTAGATTTGGACATTGGTGCCAGTTCCTGCAGAGGGAGAGGGGGTTGTGAAGCTATTTATACCATCCCTCAGGAGGTTGTAATCAGGTTTGGAGAAGTGTTTTTGTTTGGCCCTAGCTAGAGGGGGGTCAGGGGAGATGGTGATTTCGAAAGTGACTTGTTTATGGTCGGATCTTACCAGGGAGGATGATACTGTAGGGGTGCTGCAGTGGTTACTCATGTTGGTTAATACCAAGTCCAAGATATTACCTCTTGTGGGGGTATCGACTAGCTGTTCCAAGGCATTCTCTGGGCACTTGTGTTCTGGCATGAGTAGTTTTTCCAATCTATGGTTGGGTAGTTGAAGTTGCCCAGGATCAGGGTAAAGGGTTGAATCTTGATAGATTTGAAGAGGTCCAGATATGTGGAGTGGGCATCTTGAGTCAAATGTGGGGGTCTGTAGCTAGCTATGATTTGAATGGGGGTCTTTTCAATGGTTAACTGCACCTGGAGTGTCTTCTGTGCGTCATACTGTTTGACCAGCCTGGAGGTATGTGTGTCTTTAATATATATTGAAACTCCACCTCCTTTGGCTTTGCTGCCCACATTTTGGGGTCTGAATGCATGATAGGGTGAGTAACCAGGTAAGTCTGGGGTGCTCTCCGCAGCTTTGAACCAGGTTTCTGTGACTGCACAAATATCAGCATCTTCCAGGGTTAAAAATGCTTGTAATTAGTGCAGTTTCATGTTTAGACTCCTAGCATTTAGCAGCATGACCTTTAATTTGCATTTTGTTGAAATTTTTATGGTGGTAGTATCGACCTCATGACTTTTCCTAAAAAAAGGCACTATGGGGGAGGCAAAGGGCCTTTTTCAGAAGCCTGAAGGCCAAGTGAGACAGATGCAGACCATCTATAATAAAACATTGTGGTCTGTCAATCATATCTTCACAGGTTACCAAAAGACTAAAACTCCGTCGCTGTACCATAAAGGGCTGTCCTCCAGTCTAACACTTAAATCTTCTACCAAGCAATCATGAAGGAATATCCAGACTGTAAATAGTCCAAAACGTTTTAATGCCACAAAAATCCACAGAAAAACAAACTGACACGAATGACTTTATTCGTGTCAGTTTGTTTTTCTGTGGATTTTTGTGGCATTAAAACGTTTTGGACTATTTACATTCTGGATATTCCTTCACGATTGCTTGGTAGAAGATTTAAGTGTTAGACTGGAGGACAGCCCTTTATGGTACAGCGACGGAGTTTTAGTCTTTTGGTAATTGGTGTGTGACGTGGTGTTCGAGGTCTGTGGTTCATATCTTCACAGGTTGTTAGGTACTGGATTTTCTGTTTGTATTGAGGCATCATTCTGGGTGACAGTAGAATACTACTTAAGGCTAGGGACATACCTGTCTGGGACACATAGTCAGTGAGCTTAATCATGTCTCTCTTCATATAGTCCAGGGAGGTACATCTCAAGACGTTCACACCAACATGGACTATGACAGAGTCATAACAATGCCTGTTGTTGAGAGACCTGAGTGCATGTGTGATATGGCAGATTTTGGCACCTGACAAACAACTAACTGTGACTTTCTCCTTATCCAGCCTGGTGAGAGGCACATCTGTGTGTCTCACAATAGAGTCTCCTTTTGCTAATATGTTGGGTTTATGGTTAGGCCTTAATGGTTGTGAGACACAGGTGTGTGGACTATGTGTGGTATGTGGTGTGGACTCCGGAGGGTTGTGGAGTTCACATGTGTTTTTGCCTCTGAGGTCTCCTTTGTTTGGGTTTGTTTTTGTTGAGAACCTCCGCATATGTGTGTTTGTGTTGTGTAGTTGTGGGTGGTGTTTGAGGAGTAGTGATTGTGTTGACAGCCTTCTCAGTGCCAGATATACTGACTTGTGAGGGAGAGAGCATAGACTCTAGGTTCTTTATGTAATTGCATCTCTCACAAATTGTCTTCCTAGGTGGGAGTAGTAGATGGTTGCCTGTGTACATGAGACAGTTGCTACACTGTCTCAGGATGCCCTTATCAACCAAGCTGTCAGGAGAAACCATAGGAAATTGCCCATCCATATTTGTCAGAATCTGAGGGAGAGAGGCCAAGGAGAGCTAAGGGGTAGGCCTAAAGCCCAAGTGCTTAAACCAAAACTAATAGGCTTAGAATAACACTTAAAATTTAAACAGGCTAAAATCAAGCAGTAATAAATGCAGCAGAAAAGATGCAATTGAACACATTAGAGAACAAGTAGCAAAAAAAAAAAAAGCAAGGTGAACTAATAGAGTAGGAGAAGGAAACACAAAATACTGTAAAAGCAGCTGAATAACGTTTTTTTTTTTTTTTTTTGTTATTAAAGTAGAAAAGGAGAAAGGAGGAACAGAAGATAATTCAAGTTTAAGAAACTAAGGAGGTTAGCATTCATAGGTTCATCAGTAGGTACTAGGCTATCAGCCCTGGGGCATATATAAGCCTAGCTAAAAAGGTTCCCTGGCTTTTGCCAGCCAAGAAAATTATTTTCCTGTGCCCCTGTGAAGCAGTGCTGAAGTGATCCCCAGAGTGAATTTTCTATTTCCCATACAGTTGTCAAGATTTTTCTTAAAGAGGGCCACTGAGGAGCTTTCCTTGACATGAATGGATATTTTAGATATTAGTGAGAGATGTGATAGTAATACTCAACACTCTGTTTTAGAACTGACAAGACCACTCACCCACATCAGCTTGCCTTGCTTTAGTAAGTAACCAGGGAACAGTAATTCTTCAGTCAGTTAACAAAATATAGTGAGACTAGTCAAATATTGTTTTTCTGTATCTGTTTAAATCTTTCCATCTGTGTTGTTTTTATATTTCCTGTGAATTGAAACTCTGGTGTTTATTGTAACTAGATATTCCCAAATGTTCTCTCTGTATTAGGTAGAATGAGCTAACTGATTTGTATAGATGCTTGTGTTAAGAATGTATTTGTAAAGCTGCTTGTGTTAAAAATGTATCAACAGTGGGTCCTGCTGGACAGAAAATAAATCTACATGTATGTCAGGCTGTGTTGTAGTAACTGTTGAAATGCATATATGTTAACAGAGGATGCTGGAAGGGAAGGGATTAAGTTCAGATCAGCTTACCTTAGGAAAACTAGTTTAAAATTAAATTACTTGGTTTAGGCCATAAAGATTTTATCTCACTGGCCTGAATGTAGCCAGAAACACAATGTCTGTTCTGGAATCATGCTCTTATTGTCCTTAGTGGTGAGCTAATTGCTAGCCTGTGGTGCAAGAGAATGGCTGGTTAATCTCTGCAGAAAGGATGAAAGTATTTGGAATCATTTTACAGTCCCCACATGACTTAGCAAAGCTCTATGTGTGTATTATAACACATCTGTGCTAGATCCTAGCTCAGCTTCTAGTCAGGGGGTAGTGTAGGAACCACAGAATCTTGAGACAAGATGTGATGTCATTCTATAGCCAGCACTGAACTTATTTTAGATAGTGAGAGATGTGATAGTAACACTCAACACTCTGTTTTAGAACTGACAAGACCACTCAGCCACTTCATCTTACCTTGCTTTAGTAAGTAACCAGGGAACAGTAATTCTTCAGTCAGTTAGCAAAATATAGTGAGTCTAGTTAAATATTGTTTTTCTGTAACTGTTTGAATCTTTCCATCTGTGTTGTATTTTATATTTCCTGTGAATTGAAACACTGGTGTTTATTGTAAATAGATATTCAGTATTTTCATGTTTTTTATTTTATTATTTATTATTAAATATATCTATACCTTTCATTGTGACTGGTCATTTAGAAAATAGTTTAACCTTTAAGAGACTTGGATTTATTTGGTGACACTGTGGGTTCATGCTCCTTAAAGTTTTGCTGTTGGCCAAACATTACCATTTGTATAAGAATTAATTTTACTAACAGTAATTTTGTACCCTAGTAAGAGCCTTAAATTAGATGACTGGTGGCAGTGAATCTATCTTATAGTCTGGGCAGAGGGGGCATAGCTGGTAAATTTGTGCCAGCCTTTCCCAGGTTTGAGTGTGTGTGTGTGTGTGTGTGTGTGCGTGTGTGTGTGTGTGTGTGTGTGTGTGTGTGTGTGTGTGTGTGTGAAAATCATCCCCCGGATTCATGAAGCTCGGCGCAAGGCCAGTATAAGGCCTGCGCCGGCCGTGCGGTGTATATATGGTGTAGTAGTGCCATATGCATATTAATGAAGGTGCGCTGCCACCACATCCACGTGCATAGGACACATGCGTGAGTGCATGGGGCATTAGTAAGCTGCGCCCGGAGGCGTGTCAATGTCGGCTGTCGATGAGCAACCTAAACTGCTGAATATTATAGTCTGCCAGCAATAGTAATCGCACCTATCAGTGTCCGTGGATAATGAAACATATGCAAAGCATGCAAGACAGTTCCCGGCCACACAAAATGGAGAACCATACAGAAATGCATGCAACACAATATGAGTTTCCGTCCATGGAACAAATGATATTTAAAATCATGTGTCCGTAATGTACTGCACTGTCAGTATTTATACCCAGTGGAAGTGAAGCGCATCATGTCAGCGCGCCGCCAATACACACGTCTAGCCCCATGGGCAGGGTCACCAGAAGTCCACAGTGGTAGTGATAGTACACAGCTGGGCAGTTGTGGCCATATAACAACCATAAAGAAACCTGACAGTCCAAATTGTATACCAAACTCACACAAACATATGAATATTAAAATGTGCTATACACATGAACAGGAAAGTAACCAGCACATACACATAGGATGCTATATGCGGATCTGGGACATCCAAATGCAGAACCCATGCATGCAAATGCAGTACGCAACAACCCCTGTATAGCACATAACCCGCACCCATGTCCAAATGTCCACCAAATCCAGCTACCAGCCTTGCGCAGCCATACACCTACACATAGCGAGTATTCCCCATATGTAGTAGGAAGTATTGTCCTAGGCAGTGTCAGGATTGCAAATATGTATCCCACGTGTGTAAACATCCCATCACAGTTACGTAAATCCAAATGCCTGCGCATCCACGTTCTGGCAAAATGTGTGTACATCCCGCATGGGATAAGTAACCTGTTGAAACATCAGAGTTGTTTACACGCCACGGTGTTTAGTACTGTACACATCTGGACAAAACATGTATGTGTAGTCACGGTACTGTTCAGTTTCTAGACAGACATGCAAAACATACTACACAGGATGGAACACCTGTCCACCATGCAGGTCTCCCCACTAGGGTTGCCACCTGTTCAGATGCCCAAGGTGGGACATCTGTTGTAGAAATGTGAGAATTTGCATGATAAAACATACCCCCGGCCAGTGCAAAGGACAGAATTACACTTGTTTGCCAAGATAAAAGCTTATGTCATAGCATGTGAATTGCTTATGCTATCCCAAATAATAGTTATGTGTTTCAGATACAAAATACCTGTATCAAGCAACTATTAAAGAAAATAAGAAATATACCTTTGTCTTAAAATCGCAGGACACTTGCCATGTCTTAGGTTTCATCGCAGGACACAACTGTCCAAAGTGGGACTTCCTCTCGCAAAGAGGAAAAGGTGGTAACCCTACTCCCCACTGAATTATCGACAGTATATATTCAACTCAATCACATACCGACACCACCTCTCAACCTATTACAGCAACAAAATCTGGACAAAGCCTAAAATGATGGGGACAGATGTAAATACTACTCTCACAAACTTCGAAAGTTCACAGAATAATAGTATGTACATTAGCATGAAATGTTGTGAAGGATGTGGGGTAGTCCCCAAGTATTACAGAGGTCCGTACATTTTTACTGTAACAAACCTTCATATATGTTTACTGTACTACTGCATACCTGTAGTTAAATTCATGTCCAAAATAATAATCCTCGTATGAATGAATACAGGAAATAGTCAAATGTGAATGGGAACACCACTCACCGTGGATTATGTATTGTAACCACCCCCATCCATATTATGGATTGCCAACATTATAAGCTGCTGACAGGTGCCCAAACACCTTTGTCTGTAAACACAGGTAAAATAATGTGAATGGGAACACCACTCACCGTGGATTATGTATTGTAACTACCCCTACCCATATTATGTATTGCCAACATTATAAGCTGCTGACAGGTGCTCAAACACCTGTGTCTGTAAACACAGATAAAATGTTTAAAATGGACAAACTCTGTCCACGTGCTTTGTCTGACATTTGAACATGGTCAGGGCAGTTCTGTTCACCAGGCGGACAAGCCTAAACCCAGATCACCACATGAACACCCTGACAATTAAAGATTTGTATGTGTCAGGACTATAAGCCTTGGAGTTCTGAATATCCCTGCAGTGATTAAATATGCAGCTTGGGTCCAGAGCAGTAGGGAATAGGGAATGTGTAATATGTAGTACCGCATTTTTCCCAGCAGGAGAATGGAAGCCTGTGTCGTAAGTGAAGCGGTGAGCCATATGTTAATGTAGCTATGTACTATGGGTATGCATATAAATGAGTCAGAACACCAAAAGAATAGTGGTTACAGCATCCGGCCAACGTGAATGCAGTCCCGGTTCAACTACGACTACAGCACATATAATGTTAAAGTGTAATGAATGCGTCTGTGCTGTACAGACATTTAAATATGTAAAGGTGAACGTGTGTTTTGCATATGTCCGTTAACCGGATTACAGATATTTTACTGGTACTGTCACAAGTAATAAAGCCCACGTAAGCACAAAGACTTAGTAAACATATGTAACCCACAATAAGGATATGCATGTGCGCCTGCGCGTAACCCACAATAAGGAAATGCAAGTGTGCCTGTGCGTATGTAATCCGCTCACAGCATAGCAAATGAATGCTGGTTTCTACACGTAATGTCTATATATGGATATATACATTTGTGTATAGATATATATCCACAGACTTAAACGAAATAAATATATGAAACAAAGAATGTACAGACATATATATATATATATATATATATACATATATATATATATATATATATATATATATATATATATATATATATATATATATATATATACACTCAAACACATACAACATTAATTGATATATACCTAACAAACATATAAACAAATGTCCTCGTAGATATAACATGTACATAAATAGGTTACACCATAGTTAGTATGGATAGACATACAGACATGCAATTAAGGTAAATACACTGCTGCTCTCAAAACTATTGCCCGGAAAGTATCAGTGTGCCAGATCTGTAAGTCCTACTCTTTAAACATGGATATAGGTGTCCTTTGCAGGACCCCAAAAATTGTGAATCTCTACACGCACTGTCCTGTAATGATTGCTGCAAAGAAGTGTCATCCGCAACTACAATATAGCTGTACATGCAACAGTAACTTGTGCAAGTGTAATAGCACATGGGTTGACAGAATGTATGACATATGTCCCGACATGCGGAGAGTGGATAGTGCTTAGAAGTGTCGTCATACTTTATTATCGCTCACATTAAATATGTGTTATGACTACTGTGGAGGGGTGTCAGATCTGGGAATCATGGGTATGCAATAATGGGCCTAGGTGCCTAGGTGTTGGTTGGCACAGATTTATGAGGTCCGCCCCAAATATTCCTATGTGGGTATAGCAGACGCCTCTAACTTCCTAAAATGAAGAACCCATCTACTGGATACTGTGTAAACTATTGGGGGAATACGTAGGGAGTTATATTAGTGTCGTGTAAGCGATTATCATGGACGTACATGCGTACGAATAAGATGGTAACCATACCTCTCAATCAGAATAAGACATCTGGACAAAGGCATTTTAAAATAAGTACAAATAGGGAATATCTCAAATATTCCTCTTACAAAGTCGGAACATTGATAGAATAATGGATCAGTCATTAGTATGAATGTTTTGAGGGTTATTAATTGTAAACTACAAATGTCTGTCATTATTGTCTAACCCCACAGTCCCTAATGACTTCCCACTAAATTACCAGAAAGGCACAATATTATTAAAAAAGGAACAAAATCAGACATCTAATTTCGGGACATTTACCCAAAATGTGTACAGTTGAGAGGTATGAAGGTAACCCTGACCTAAATAAATGTACAGAACTAGTGAGATTAGGTGGACAGGTGTGAAGAAAGACGTGATGACAAATGACAAAACATGTATAAGTCAAAAGCATGTACCTCGATAAATTTGGATGAATACTAATGCCCTGTGATAGTCAATGTGGAAGGTTAATAGAAACAACATAAATGTGTCCCTCAGGGTGCTATGCAGTGTCCCCGATACAGTGTTCAGTCTCCCACATACGCATGTGAGTTCTGCCACTGACGGAAAGCGCAAATACCGGTGGACACATAAGGTAGATGATAGCAGAATATGTTTTGATTAGCACCTGTTGGCTTTTGTGAGGAACACAACACTCTGGGCGGGTGTGCCCTCAAAAGGAATGTAATGGCATCTGGCCTGTGATTTCTTCATATATTGTGTGTAGTGGTGTAATAAAATGACATATCTTGTATCAGAAACAGATACATGTTATAGGAAACAGTATCATCGACTATACCACTACAAGACAAATCTGAAGGTATGAAAAGTGCTGAAGTAGTCAGTTTAGTATTGACCGCAGGTATGTGTGGACTTGTCAAATGTCACAGCTGTACATATAGTTCCTATAGGGCTGACACCTCTACAAATGATGAAAGTGGGAGGTGCTCTGTAGAAATGACAGACGTAGCAGGTCAAAACATACATACAGCCATGCTTACTCCACAAATAGACATATTAGCACACATCAAAGCTTAGGCCAGGATTCACGAAGCTTTGGTCGGTGTACGAGTAGAGTAAGAGTAGAACAAGGCAAGATGTCTGCCGAGCTATTCAGCAATATCCTGTAGGGGTGTGTAACACAGCCCCTTAAACGAACATTGCACAGACAATGTTAGGATATGCAAATTACCCCATTTGTAGGTGAAAGCTATGCAAATGATTTAAAATATGCGATACATGAAACAGTAAGCTGTCCGTGCAAGAGTAGAGTTATGTGCAGAAATGTACACGGATGTTAAACGAGTAACGTTCTGCAAGTAGCTAAACGGAGCAATGTCATCTGCAAATAAAGGATGGATTTAGTTGAAGAAGCATGCCAATGGCCAAATATAAGGCCAGTGGCATGTTTTTCCATTGGAAATTAATAAAACTCTAGTTGTCCTCCCCCGATCTCCGGTGTTTAAGCGTAGTGCAGCGGCACAAGTACGTGCTGTGCATACAAAACAAGACAAATATGTAAAATATACATACAAATTGTAATGTCAGTTAAAAGTTAGTTCGTCATGCAGGTGAATGGCAAGCTGAAGACAACATGGCTACTGAGTAGTGGTTGCTATGTGTGGAAGCGCACTCTCAGAGATGTAACCAAGCATTAGTAGGCAATCCTATGCAATTGAGGCTGAGGATAGTGAAGCACAATTTGTCATGCCATATGGGCCAAGCCTCTACAGTGTAAGAGTAGGTTAAGGGGACTATCAGCATAGAAGATAGGTGATATCATGAGTGTGTATGTATAAAACACTGTAATCTTACTGGAGCAGTGTGTCACATGTCTGCTGTCAGTGACTCAACAGTGCAAGAGGCGTGTTATGATTTATCCTAGGTAAAGTCAGCAAACTGATGGTGTATGCCATGGATATCACTGAAGTTCCTTGCAAACCTGGTGAAGTGTGTTTGCGCCCATGCAAGCCTGTAAGCCCGAGTAAGAATGTGTGCATGTGTGTCAGCCCGTGTGCGCGAGTTGAAGAACGAGTAAGCTACTGTAAGATTGTTGAAGCCCGTGTAATGTTGTGTAAGCCAGTGTAAGTGTTTGTACGCATGTATAAGCCTGTGTGCGCACGTGGAAGCGGATATGCACTTCACTGTGCTCCTATGCGCGGCGCCGCTCACTGTGGACACAAACAGTGAAAAGGAAGGTAAACAAATAGCAGTAAGTTAACCAAGGAGAACTACCACAGCTAGCAGGTGAAAACAATCAAACTGAGTATATTACACAGCCAGTACAGTAGGCCAGCACAGCACGTACAACTCTACAAACAGCAGTCCACCATATTTTTCTCAGACACACTGCAACACTGTAGTATACTAAGAGAAGTGAAAACTGTAAAAGCTTAACTGAGACAATATAATGTTAGGGGCTGCCATTGCTATTATACGTCAACATATGCAACATGTGGAGGGTTGTGCCAATGTGAACGCTGCTCAGCATCACACAGTGAGTAGACGGAGAGGAGTGTGCAGGCACAGGGTAACCTACCAGGGGCTACATGAGCTGGAGATAGTAGAGCGCTATAGAGTGGACAGAGACCTCCTGCAGAAGATTGTGGATTTGTGCAGGCCATGTCTCACACACAGAACCAACAGAGGGAAACCTATCACAATGGAAACCAAGGTATGTGTTGCCCTAAGGATACCAGCAACAGGTACGTTCCAGAGTTCAACTGGTGATATGATGTGGATTTTACAAACATCAGCATCCAGGGTACTGCACCAGTTCATGAATGCCATGTCAGCACATGTCAGTGATGATGTATATATCCCCAATTCCCGTAAGGTATTGGGCAGCAATATGTGTCTTTTCCACACAATAGTGGAATACCCTAAGTACTGTGTGCAATACACTGCACACACATATGCATCAAAGCACCAGCCAGTGAGTGTGGTAGGGCCTACATCATCCACAAGGGCTTCCCCTCCATGAAGTGGCGGTTTGTGTGTGATGGCCAGCCCATAATAATGAATGTGTGTGCTGGATGTCCTGGAAGCTGCAATGCTTCCGATATGTGGCATCTGACGCAGCTGTACAAAACATTTGGCAATGGGGACAACACTCATGGTCACCTAGTGGGGGATGCCGTTCAACTGTGGCTGATGACACACATCAGAAATGCACACACACATGAACAGGAATGCCATAATGAGGCACACGCACATACAGAAACTTTACTCTAGCATGTGTTTGTGTCGCTCAAGTCACAGTTCTGGTGCCTGGACACATCTGGTGGAGCATTAAAGCACTTGTCAACTACATGTACCAGAATTGTCTGTGGCCTAGGTCATCTGTGTCTCACACACACACACACACACACACACACACACACACACACACACACACATGACAGTTTATATACATAGTGTGAGTGACTGTTCATGTATGTGTATTACTGCAGAACAGTTCAAACACAGCAAAGTATGTCAATAATGGACATTCATCATAGTTGTACAACCACCTTGGAGGATATGCATGCAGAACTCTCATTGCATATGTGATACAGTGATGTACTTCAAAATACCATTGTAAATGCAAATATCAAATGACAAATGACATAGCACATATCTATATGTACACATTGTTACCCATTATACATATTGGGGTGTAATACCTATGTGTTACTGTTGGTAAAGTATGTGTGGTAAATGTGGATAACTGACTCTGTTTAGCCTTATAGGTGTACAGCATGGGTTGGATAACACGTATCTGTCTGTATGATACCCTTGTGTAGAATAACTGTGTCATGTGCAGAATGCATTCTAGGCCACAGTATGAATTCCCAGATGTGGACAGGAATATCCCTACTGTCTTTGCTTGTAACTAACATGGCTATATGTCAAACAGTAATGGTTCCAGCAATGTGTGGCGGTCAATACCAGTGCGTACTGGTATAGTATAGTACATGTAAGATCCACATGGTACTGTGTGTCCTACATGTGTGGGTCAGTTGTGAAGATATCATATAACAATTGGTTATTCAGACTGTTGAGGTCGTGTCTACTACCATAATGCAAAACTATGACAGATAGTAACAGTATCACCCACAGCACCGTGTAAAGCCATAGCAATCACACATGTGTAGACAAGTACAACAATATGTGTAGTATAATGCATACTGGCCACCAATAGAAACTATGAAGTGTTAACAGTGTGAAATACAGGGCATGTCACCATTCCAATGTGTCCACTATACATGTACATGCAGACAGTGCACCTTCACCATGTTCACATATAAATACATGTAAATCTGTACTACACACATCACACACGTACTGCACACTCTGAAACACATGCTGCCAATACTACACATGTCAGTCAAATGGCACATGGATGGATGATACATATTCAGAATTAACAGTGCTGTACACTATACAACATTGATGATCATAGCTGTAATGTATCATGCCTGCTTACATACACCTATAAGGAAATCACACTTTGTGTTAACAACATTGTAATATTATTACAGTGCTATGAAGCCACCCTGTGCATCAGCACCATGTTAGTCTGTATCTGCATCAATGTTACACATTACAAGAGGTGGCACAGGTGTCATCATATGTCATCATATGCACAGGGTATGTAGTTTTTTTTCCAGAGCCTGTCAGTGAACCAGCCAATCAACATGTATGCATTTGTGTGTGCGTGAGGGACAACAGGTTTTGCATGGCCCAATGTTGATGCAATGTGTGTGTGTGTGTTATCCCTAGCTGTTTGTTTTATGTGTGTCTCTGCATGTACACTGTTTCAGCATGTGTCAGCCATATACTGGAGGTTGTGGGACAGTCACAGACTGTACCTGCCAGGCTGTACAGATCGCTATTCCTGGCCATGGACACCCCTCCATGCATTCAACCATAGTCCAGTCCTGCACCTGGCAATGTATACACATACATACTTGGGGTCTGTATCACAACCTGTGGATAAACGGGTGTCAGTAATGTTAACCTGATTTGCATAGTATTGTCATTTAATACATAGTTATATGAGCCATACTCATCCTCCAAAGTAATAACCACTGCTGACTGCTGCTGAGATGTGCACATGACCGTTTAAAGGTGCTGTACTATCATTGTTTTCAATGTCCCTGGTAATACCCAGCAACAAAATAACTGGTCACTACACAACTATAACCCAGGATCACTACAGCACACAGTATGTGCACTATCACAGAGCCATACCACATTCAGATACATGCAAGGTGAACATTTACAGACAATGCAGCACATTCAATAGTGCTAATATCCACATACATATTACAAAGAAAGATATATATATATATATATATATATATATATATATATATATATATATACACACACACACACACACACACACACACACACACACACTTGGCAGGGCCGGGAGTTGAACATACACCTAACTATCTTAACACACTACAGCATTACGCATTTACAGAACGCACTACCGAGATTACTGAACACAGCACTGCCAGAGGCATACTTCTAGGTGGGTGACATCATCCGCAAAGGCAAAGACGCCGATAGGGAATGTATGTGTTGTGAGGCATCTAAAAGCATTACTGTGTCCCCAGGCCACTGGAAACACACACATACACACACACACACACAAACACTCACTTGGCAGGGCCGGGAGTTTAACATACACCTAACTACTTTAACACACTAAAGCATTACGCATTTACAGAACGCGCTGCCGAGATTACTGAACACAGCACTCCCAGAGGCATACTTCTAGGTGAGTGACATCATCCGCAAAGGCAAAGACGCCGATAGGGAATGTATGTGTTGTGAGGCATCTAAAAGCATTACTGTGCCTCCAGGCAGCTGGAAATACACACACACACACGCACACACACACACACTTGGCAGGGCCAGGAGTTGAACATACACCTAACTACCTTAACACACTACAGCATTACGCATTTACAGAACGCGCTACCAAGATTACTAAACACAGCACTCCCAGAGGCATACTTCTAGGTGGGTGACATCATCCGCAAAGGCAAAGACGCCGATAGGGAATGTATGTGTTGTGAGGCATCTAAAAGCATTACTGTGTCCCCAGGCAGCTGGAAACACACACACACACACACACACACACACACACACACACACACACTTGGCAGGGCCGGGAGTTGAACATACACCTAACTACCTTAACACACTACAGCATTATGCATTTACAGAACGCAATACCGAGATTACTGAACGCAGCACTCCCAGAGGCATACTTCTAGGTGGGTGACATCATCCGCAAAGGCAACGACGCCGATAGGGAATGCATGTGTTGTGAGGCATCTAAAAGCATTACTGTGTCCCAAGGCAGCTGGAAACACACACACACACACACACACACTTGGCAGGGCCGGGAGTTGAACATACACCTAACTACTTTATCACACTACAGCATTACGCATTTACAGAATGCGCCACCGAGATTACTGAACACAGCACTCCCAGAGGCATACTTCTAGGTGGGTGACATCATCCGCAAAGGCAAAGACGCCGATAGGGAATGTATGTGTTGTGAGGCATCTAAAAGCATTACTGTGTCCCCAGGCAGCTGGAAACACACACACACACACACACACACACACACACACACACACACACACACACACACACACACACACACACACACTTGGCAGGGCCGGGAGTTGAACATACACCTAACTACCTTAACACACTACAGCATTACGCATTTACAGAACGTGCTACTGAGATTACTGAACACAGCACTCCCAGAGGCATACTTCTAGGTGGGTGACATCATCCGCAAAGGCAAAGACGCCGATAGGGAATGTATGTGTTGTGAGGCATCTAAAAGCATTACTGTGTCCCCAGGCAGCTGGAAACACACACACACACACACACACACACACACACACACACACATGGCAAGGCCGGGAGTTGAACATACACCTAACTACTTTATCACACTACAGCATTACGCATTTACAGAATGCACTACCGAGATTACTGAACACAGCACTCCCAGAGGCATACTTCTAGGTGGGTGACATCATCCGCAAAGGCAAAGACGCCGATAGGGAATGTATGTGTTGTGAGGTAGGCAGCTGGAAACACACACACACACACACACACACACACACACACACACACACTTGGCAGGGCCGGGAGTTGAACATACACCTAACTACTCTATCACACTACAGCATTATGCATTTACAGAACGCGCTACCGAGATTACTGAACACAGCACTCCCAGAGGCATACTTCTAGGTGGGTGACATCATCCGCAAAGGCAAAGATGCCGATAGGGAATGTTTAGAGAGTGAGCAGTCTGAAAGCATATTACTGTCCCAAGGTAGACGTACACAAACACGGCAGTGCTGTCATCGGGCCAACTAAATATCTACGGAGCACTACAACACTAAATAGATATGGGATGCGTCACAGACAGTACACCCTTCGAGAGAGCAACCAGAGTGTTCAATGTAGGCATCCATCGTGACATTGAAAATGGACATCTGTTGCCTGGATGACCACCATGGCTATACAGGATGTCAATGGCCATGCCCACACGCTTAGTATCACACGTCTGTTTGGAATGTACTGTGTGTCCATCTACACAAAGGCGTACTGGGCATGCTCACACACTTAGCAGTTGCAAAGGGTCGTCTTGCATGCACACGGATTCTAATCACGGAAGGGCGCAGTTTGGAATGTACTGTGTGTCCATCTACACAATGGCATACTGGGCATGCTCACACACTTAGCAGTTGCAAAGGGCCATCTTGCATGCACACAGAGTCTAATCACGGAAGGGCGCAGTGTGGAATGTACCGTGTGTCCATCTACACAACTGCGTACATGGACTGTACTGTGTGTCCATCTACACAACAGCATACTGGGCATGCTCACACACTTAGCTATTGCAAAGGGCCGTCTCACATGCAGATGGAGTGTACACACAGAAGTGCACAGTACAGAAGGGCACAGTAAGGTATAACTGTCCTCATGCACAGGGCGGTCACACATGCAGTGACCTGTACACACACAACTGCCATCACAGCTGTCACAGGTGCAGGTCACACACGTACACACTGCAGTGTACACTGTAGCTGTCAAGTCAGCACCATGTCGTCGGTGCAGCACTACACAGCCTTACAGTACCACAACACCATGTGACACATGACCACTGGGCTGTACAGAGGTGTACACCAGCTGTGCAGAGTACACATGTACCAACAGGGATCCAACAGGTGTTATGCATTGCAATGATACCAGTATACATGAACAGGTCGGCTCAAGACATACCACGGCCCTTACACAGCTGTGACACCTGACTGTTGCTGTACACCAATGAACACACATCTGGATATGTCATACATGTGATTGTGTGGATGTGTGCATGGACTGCACACACAACACATACATGCATAGCCTTTGATGTACCTCGTGCATAACACTAGCCTAATCAATGCTACACACGCGAATGGAAGGTGGGCCCATGTCTGTTGAATGCTCACACTACAGGGGGTAGCAGTGTTGACCAGGACACATACCCTTGTGCTGGTCGCCTGTGACACCCGTGATATCATACCACAGTCCATGTGTTATGTATGTCAACACACATGTCCAACAATAGCAATGCATACAAACATGGCAACAGGAGACACATGTGACATCTGTACTGTGCATGCAGCAACCATGCATGTGCAGTGGCCAATGTCTGTAACATAGTTGCACCTACCTACGACATGCAGTCGCAATGCAGACCCATCATTGACACCTATATACGGTGACATACAAACAGCACATATGGAGGGATGCGTGTACATAACGTGGTGAACCACCTGTCTAGATATATGTGTGCAGGGGGTGGCTCACAGTTGTGTCACATACCATCCTATCATGCCATGTGCAAACAGTACGCTATGTCGCTGTTACATGATGGTGCTGACATAATGCATACACAGTGGTCAGGTGTTAACAACTATATGTCACATGGCACCTGTAACACCTACAACCTCCCATGTGCATATAGCAGCACATTTGCCAGATATAGCGTTGGTACACATAATGCAATCAATACCGCTGCATGTCTATCAAACGTGTCATCATATGGCAGGTGTATCATTCCCAGCACTGCCATGTGTGTCCGAATGTGTGACTGGAGATGCCACATATCGCAGGGAATATGTCCTAGTTGCTACACATCCCTGTACACCATTGTAGAGATCTGTACATACGTCAGTGTGGGAAGCATGACGTCGGCCGGTGTGGTGCATCACACACGTCGGCTGTCCGTATACACATGTGTGGTCACCAGTGTGTGTGTGTCTGTATGTATGTCTGGTGCATGGTGTGAGGGAGTATGCTAATATATGGTGGGAAATGATCACTAACCCCACGTGGTGACTAACCCGTAATGGTGATGCATTGCACCACCCTGTTGATGCCATAGGTCCCAGCCATACTGGCTACCTGTGCATGTGCCTTCTCTGTGACACGTTGTGTGGGTGCATAGTACTGTGAGGGTGATGAACACATAGGCAAGGGTCCCCACCTGCACACTATGGGGTGTGCGTTATAGTGGTGTATACCCCGTGAATGCAGGTTCGCATACTGTTACAGGGTCCTACTGCTGCACAGTGTGGCCTCCAGCTACCAAGTGACACCTCACATCATCATTGGCCAGGCCGCTGTGTACAACCCCTGCACCATGTCACCATACCTGTAATGTGTCCTGCTATGTATGTCATGTCTCTGTCCAGTGTAGCCTGTGGCACCGACCACATGCGTCGGGTGCAGTATATGTGCTGACATCTGTGTCATGTTGGTGTGTCCAACAGTCAGGTTGAGGGTACATGTAGCATGCTGATATTGCCAGACGTGCCTGTGAGTAATCCACAATTACATGTGGGGGACTGCAAACACTGCTACCTGTAGGCACATGCAAGTACACCATAGGAGGGAACCAGGGTATCACAACCAACATGGTGCTACAGATGTAACCGAGACACATACCGTGAATACATCACAATGCATGCTGCACCTGCACTACATGGTATGACTGGTGCATGTCGACAGTACACAACCTATGTCACATACACATCTCTCAGTATTCACACACAACTACTGCAACATACACATCCCTCACTATGCATACACAGGTAATATTACATACACCTCTCACTATGCCGTTCACCCTGTGCATCAGAATATTTGTGCATAACCCTGCACCGATGGTGTGGATGACAGGGATGCAGCACAGGCTTCATCATATGCGCAGGGTGATATGTTTGCCAGGGGCATAGGCTGCACCAATGGATAACATCATGTGTGTGTGTGTAAGGGCCGGTGAGTTGACTGGACATGTCTGTGCAGAATGCATGTGGATGTTGTGGAGCCCTACAGTCGTGTTTGCTGTGTGCGTGTATGTGTGTATACAGTTCTGCCATTTGAGAGGCCTACACGGGATATAATTGACAGCCCCAGATTGTACAGAGCAGGTTGTACAGCTCACTGTTTAAGTCCATGGCCACGTGACCTGTGCCTGCCTGGGGTTGCACGGGCACTACCAGGTGGAGGTACAGAGTGGCTACTGTCCAACGACACATGTCTGCTGGAACCGTGTCCCTGCTGAGAATGTCCAGGGCCATGTCCACGTGGCCTGCTGTGTCCTGGTGTTGACAGTGCAGCACCAGCTGCACTGCTACTGCTACCGGCACTATGGGAGCAGGCATGTGAGGTGGCATGCTCACGTCGACCTACACTAGGTGGTGTTGCTGGCCTATGTCCACGTGGCCTATGCCTCACTCCTACCAGGTGTTCCTGCACAGACAGCTCCCGCTCACGGATTGCCATGCCTCGGTCAAGGATTCCAACCATTTCACCTAATCGCCTATCCAGAACATTAGCAATCTGCTGTTGAGCATTTGCCAATGCCTGGATGTTGTCATTTAGGGTATGGATAGCAGCCCTCTGCAGCCTCTGCCCTTCTCTGTTCTGCCATTCAGCATGTGCCTGTGCTGCCATTACAGTCTGGAACATGCGTCTGGTGATACCAGCTGCTGCGCTCTGTCCTGCAGGTGCATGTCTGCCAGAGGTCCTCCTACGAGCAGCACCGGCCACATGCCTGTGTGGCACATCTGCAGTCATTACACTGACACCATGGTGTGTAGACACACCTTCTGTAGCCACCACAAGTTCCTGTTCCACGCTATGGCCACTGGTGATGCGGTATGTGTTGGCAGCAGAACTGTGTGCGGGGAAGAGGGGGACATAGCTGGGATGGTAACCATTGGCATAGATTCAGCCCCTGACAACCCTGCCTGTACCTCATGCATATGTTCATCAGCGCTAGTATCTGAGGGAACACTAACATCAGATGGACCGCAGGAGGGTAACGCACCTACATCACCTGTGAATGCAAATAAATACTGCAAAGTACAATAGACACAGACACACACACAGACACACACACACAGACACACACACACACACAGACACACACACACACACACACACACACACACACACACACACACACACACACACACACACACAGACACACACACAAACACAGACACACACACACACACACACACACAAACACAGACACACACACACACAAACACAGACACACACACAGACACACCATGCATGTGATTTGTCAGATGGTATGCAGCATGTCTGCGATACAGCAGAGGGCATGCAGCTCAGACATTAATAGTGTTAGTAAGCATACCTCCCTGGGGTGCACACTACAGCAAGCAGGTGTCATATCAGTAGCCATGCAGTTCACACAATCATGGTAGTATGCAAGCATCCCTGTGATACACCATGTGGCCCAGAACAGGATAACAGTACACATGGCTGATGTGACCTTGACATGTAATCTGCTGACATGTGCATTAACATGCATACATGTCTGACACAATGGTGTCCTGACACATGTACAGCATCATAATGGGCTTCACATTGCAGTGTTGTGTGTATGCCCTACAGATAAAATGCATGTCTAGCAAATGTGCATGAGCATGGGAGGGTAGTGTGAGCCGTCTACATTGCTATACAGTGTGAAGTACAGACACTGTGCCATTGCATGGCATCATGAGGCATCTATGTTGCTGTAGAATGCATAATATGTACACATTGCATAGCCATAACTGCAACACAGTCGTGATGTTCAACAGATCGTATATGGTAGACTTCAGTGACACCTCCAGTAGCTGTGCATAGGCTTTTAGGTTGTCCAGTGTACCACATCAACTGTATAATCGGTCAACTAAGGCTATAATTGGACCATGTGTGGACAATGTGCAACAGGGTGTATACACATCCCAAGTACTGTGTGGCTACATGTCTCTGGCCATCCCCCATGGCCATGTGTGTGCACATGTGTTGGCCAATTGTGTGTGATGGGCATCTATCTCACATGTCTGTGTTGTCCCATATGACATACACCCATAGATGTCAGATATGTCACAATCCATAGGGCTATGCAGACAACGGGTTGTATGTTTGGTATGTGCGGTATAGGTCCTGCGATAGTGTGACAATATTGCAGACAGAACACTACATGTCTGGGACATGTCAGGTGGCACATCACAATGTGTGCACCCAATGCAGGGGCATATGACACAATGGTGACACCTGTGGGCTGCCCATATCACAGCTCACTGTGTGGCACTGTGTGCGTACCACACATGTTGTTCCAATGCAAACTACATATGCCTCCATTGTAGAACACCTCCACCGTTGTATGCACAGCTGACCACACATGTCACAATGACAAGTACTGTGGTTTCAAGTCGGTGTATCATTACATTTGTATATATCGCACATGGGTGGCCTGTGTGAATGAAGGGTGGTGCGACCTGCATATCGTGACTGGAACAAACATCAGGTGTGCAAGTGTTAACTGGCCACATGGCAAATAGATCTACACTGTAACATGCCTGATACTGATGACAGTCTCACCTGCAACGGACTCATGTCTGTACAGCACGCCAGAGGTACCTGTATAGGGGTGACACACCAGTATGAACATTATCCATGACTGTATGACAGCCACAGGTTGCACTGTGCATGTGAACACATTCACCTGTGTAATAGCATATAGTGTGCACATGTGTGCATACACAACGTAGCATACTGTAATATGCAGCATGTGTGTCCACATACCTTGCATATGTTGTTTACTTTACATAATGTACAGTGACACATGCAACTTCATGGGATATAATAGCCATATGTGCAGTACTGTCTTACCAGGCAACTCCAGGCTCATTGGTTGGGAGACACCCACCTCCATGATGGCAGCTAGTGTTTGTGGATGCTGTTCCCTGGGTGTCTCCAGACTGGCCAGTAGCTCCTCGGTGTGTGTGAGTGGGGGCTGGGTTGGTGGCCCACCACCTGTTCCACCTTGTTCCCTGGCGATTGCAGTGGCATGCTGTTTTGCATGTCATATGAAGTCCATGCAGTGTCTGCGCACCTGCTGGTAGGTGCGGTTATGGCCACCCACATCGTTCACCCTCCTGCGTAGATCCTGCCACAGGTCATCCCACTGCTGGGCATGCTGTGGCACATGGCTGAACAACAAGTCATAGTTGTCATGGAGCTGTGGGATGAGGACTTCATCCTTCTGGCGGGTGTATGCTGGGAGGCGTGTACGGGGCATTATCTGTAAGACATAATGATGGTGACAGGTCACCGTTTCAGAGATGTACAGAGATACTGCTGCACATATATTTCTATGACATCTACTACATCTGCACAGTTATCTTTGCAAAGCATCATGACACTGACACGACTGACGTGTTTGTGTCACACATGTCACACCCATTATGCATTGGATATCATCACCATATATGTGTGTCACCTCATTACAGTGTTCATACTCAATGTAAATGCTGTCTTGCTGTGGGCATGTCTATTTGCCTGCACTTGTGTTCTTACCTATCTGAACATGCCTGGATGTGTCCACGGTACTGCTGTTGACCTGGATGCTGTGTATATGTCACATATCAACACAGACACAGCCGTAATGGACTTGAGCAGTGACAATGCACACATACGCATGGACACCTGTACATGCATGTGTTTCGCCACATACATCTACACCGCACTGTACAACTGTTCAACATCCTGCCACGGATCGCCTGTATTGCACATATGATAGACATGGGACAATGGCTAGTCAGATGACATTCGCAGGGATGGTTATCAACCATAGCATGTGTGGGCACGGTGTCCAAGCTGTAACAAACAGCCATTGTGCCACTGCAAGGTGCATCAGTGCCACATTACTGATCCAGTCAGTTGATAATACATCTACCATGCAGCCATCACACCATGTATGACTGGGATGACATGTGCAGCTTTGATGGACAGAGTTGCATGGTATGGCGGGAGTAGGTCACATATATGGCACAGGGATCTGTCCAGCCTGTGGCGATCCTAGTATTAGGACGGTGGCTGTCCATGACATATGTCTTATAGATCAGGATATGGACATGTAGCATGTCCATCATCATGGTGTAGCAAATGTCTTTATGCAAGATAGACAGCATGCTGCATAGTGGAGGTGAGGATTGTGAAGGCTGGTATCGCATATCCATGCATAGCCATTACCCCTTAAAGGTGGTATGTGATCCAATATTGGTCACCACAGTGCTGTATATGCCTGTCCAGTGATCTCCGTGCTCATGGATGGCACCCTGACATGACATGGGTACCTCATATGACTACCTAAGGGGCCTGGAGACATCACCAAGTTGGGAGGTGCACTGCACAGCACCATCCCTTACACAGTGTCCATAATGTTGACCACAGCCTAGGTAGTAGTTTATCGGTACAGGGATGTTCACCTAGCGGTGACATTGCTGGTATCATCCATCAGACTGTGCACATATGTCACACACCTCACCCACACAGCCCATTCTGTATGTTGTTCACAACACTGACACAGCTATACTGATAGGTCATGGCCATTCACAGCCTTACATACACAGATGCCTAACATTTGTCCTGTGTGGTATGGGCTACAATGAGGGTGGGGTACAACACATTAACCCTGCTCTACTGTAGCTGGCACTGGTGTGCTGTGCACATGTCACTGTTGCACCTTTTGTAGTTGTGAGTCTGTCAACAGGCCACTGGTGGAACACTCCTCTGACATGCAAAGGTATTTGTAATCAAATATCCATGCTGTCTTGTACATCTGTACTGCTAACATCTACAGTGCTAATGGTCCATGGACATGCACACCATACTCAGCAGGGTTATAGTGCGGTGCCACCCTAAATGACTGTCATCACCACTTGTGGTTTGATATAATTCAACACCCTATCTGTATTGTATGGTCATGCTAAGCACTTGTTCAGATCTTGTGAGCAGGTCATGAGCTACTGATTACTATAGCACCCATTCCACACCATTTCCCACAGGTACACTGGCTGTCCTACACTTCCCAGCTTGCTTATGGTACAACAGCTGTTGTACACACGTAATGCACATATCCTGTGGGACATGGTTGTATATACAGGCATGTCCAACTGTCACGTACCAGTGCTACTGTCTGTCTATATGAGAGATATGTCGTACATGTGGCAATAGAGCAATTGTCTCATGTACACATTCAATGCTCACCTCCCAACATACGGCACTACAGCCTGTGGGGGATGCACTTCTGCAGCTGTGCTGGGGGCATAGCTCTCAGGTGTACCTCATTACAAGGAACGTACCTCATTTGGGGTTCTAAAAGGTGCATGTTCCTCAAGGTTCCACATTGGAAGGGTCTGTCACACATTCATTGTTGGAAATTGTTTACCTGCTAGCCATGGCTAAATAGATGGGAATCATATTAATTCATTAGAATATCTTTTTTATACGTAAAACTAGCCTATTTTAGCCATCATATGCCCTTCCTAGTTTAAGCTGTTAGTAAGCCAGTTGTAAGTGTTCCATGTTTTGCCCATTTGTCACACAGTATGAGGGCTAATGTTCCTCAGTTTGGGGACAGGAGGTTGACAGCTATGGCTGGGGGTAATGCTGTCACCAACACTGACTGCACCTGACAGTCATTTGGGGATGTGTAACATTCGCAACACACCCCACCCATCACATAGTCTCACATGATCTACACCACTGGCCACACCTACGAGGACAACTTGTGCAGTACATCTCCATACTCACTGTAGGCACCAGAGGTAGCCCCCATCATGGAAGACAACATCACCAGCTTATAGCCCACAGACTCATGTGTGCCCATCACATACAACCAATAGTGAGTTACAACATTCACAACACACCAGTCATAGATGACTCTGTAGGGAGTCACACTGCAGTTCCACACAGCAGGCTACACAAGGTGTTAGTCGTCGCTTACATCTTGCTGTCGGGCAACTGCTTCTGCAACATAACCTATGCACCCATGCCACACCTCACCAGGTACGATATGACTGTCATTCTCCATGTTAGTGTGACTGCCCTGTGATGCCACTGCACAGACTATGTGTGCAGGGACATGCAATAGCTCACCAGTCTTATAGCCCCAAGGGTGTGGGCCAAGCCCTGGGGAGCATTTTGCATTCTTCCGAACATGATACCACTGTACAATGACCGACTGTGTCACTTCAACAGTTGCCTATGCTCCTATTGTCATTCCACAGGCATCTGGTATCTGTCCGCTTTGAATGACCTGGTCAAACACAATGCTGTGGCACAGATGACTTGCACCTGTCAGCCCTGGGAGTACAGCTCACATGTAAGGCTCTTGCTGCTTCTATACTGCCTGTCTTGCACAGTTTCCAATAACTGTCACCAGCAGGACGGGAACTGGCAGGCACGACATGGGGTCATGTGACACAATGCTTGCATCTTCCTCTGTGATGCACGGAGGCAAGGCACACCTTATAATGCACCACTCAAACATCTCTGCAGTGACTGGGACCTGCCTCTAGGCTCTGCAGAGCACACCTGCAATGACAGGTTATAGACAGACCATACCTTTCAGGCACATACCTGGACCGGCACACCCACAGCTGAGGGGTTCCCATATCCCACTATGTTTTGCACACATCCTGGCAAGTTACTTAGCACAATGCATCAGAGGTGCTCCACGTGCAACTAACTGTGTCCGTGACCGCTATACACATTGTAATAAGTGACAGAGTCAACATCATACCCCACGGGTAACATACCTTCTATGTTGGTATATTGGACAGTGGGCCTCAGACAGCTACTACTGATGTGTGACTGACACTACCCCACACTTCACTGGGATAGCCACTCATGTACCGACACATCCATGAGTCATACCCTCCACTCTGCTGGATCAACCCATACACACCACCTCCAAGACCTACATTACCCTTGGCATAAACACTACCACCATGTGACTGGTGTTACACACCTGGGGTTATCCCCTCATTGGTGGATTCTGAACATATGCTAATCAACCTTGTTAGCCACATCCCGGCACCACACCCATCACAGCATACACAGTACAGGAGTACTACAACACCTACTACAGACGTCTGCTGACAGCGGTTGTTAACATCATGACACCCATACAGATGGACAATGCACATACAAATGCTGACACATACCCCTGTGCACTTCATTACCATGTACACAACTGCATGGATCATGCTATTCCACACAGAGCCATGATGGTACACACCAGATAACAGACGCCACTCTGGTGGTCATGTTCCATGGACATATGATGTACAACAACAGGTGTAGGCTGTTGCACAGTGGTGTACATTCCCATGTGTGGGGTGGCTCACTGGTCAGCCATGGTGGGGCCACAGGGTCCCTCATCACATACTCCAAGACTAGCTACGTAAACATGACTGCCACACATTCTGGGGTGTACCACCAGGCATTATGGTGGTATGTCAGTAGTCGAGGGCAACACCCACATCTGCTGTCACATACAACAGTCACTCAGGAACATTGCAGACCCAGGTGCTGTTGGCAACATGCTGGAGGATGGATTCAATGCTGACATTACACCCTCTCACTCACTACAGGGCCGCAGTCCATACATGAACATTGTGGTGTCCCTGTGGTCACACCTACACAGTACTGACCTACACTCTATATGTCCTGGGACACTGGCCCCATGTCACCTTCCAACGTCCCAGGCTGTGATGTCCACCAACCTCTGAATTACATGTCTCCCCACTAGGCCACCATATTCAGTAATAGCCTTGTTTCAGGCATTGTAGCCCCTGAATGGCACACAGCAACATTTATCACACTACACACAGGTGGCACCACAATGCACGAGTGGGACTATAGTCCTACACACCTGACTGGACTGTTCTGCATGGCTATGGGACACATCATCAAGGACGTCATTCACAGAGACATTGTTGGGCTCCCGCCCTTTGCTGCCACCCGGGTTGGGCTTGTTAGGGCCAGAGCATGGCCCCTACACATGGTGGACTCCTTTCATACAGTTACCATGGCAGTTGCTGATGGTACGGGAGTCCACACATCCTACATTGTCCTCTCATTGCCTTTCAGCACCATTCCCCATTCTGGTATTGACAACATACACATCCACCTGCACATCGTACCCTGTGTCTCAGGATGTTATGCTATGTGGCTCATGGACAGGACACACAGTAAGCCCAGCATACCATAGTACCTCAATAAAATACGTAATCCGGCACCATGAAGGTTGTCCTAAATTCTCAAAGGAACAGTACGACCAACGAAATAAATGAATATTTATTGTGAATAACAAAACCAAGAACAAGACTCAAAATTCAATAATTCATAGATAGTCCATTAAGCGCTTTCATCTCCTGCCACGGGAGACTTCATCAGAATAACGTTTTTCCACATTAATGATTCTTATATAGATTCTCCTTTTTGAATCAACAAATGAAAGTCTTTTTGGACTAGTTGACTATTAACTTTTTAAAGTCACAGGTTAAATAGTCAGTATGTATAGCCTGCTGAAATACAGCAGTATTGAAAAAATATATATACATATACATATATACATAAAAAGAAACACATACTTCCTTATCTTAAGAAAGAAACACATACTTCTTATTTTAAAAGTGCAAGTGCCTATTCCCATCAAAGAAACCAGGTATCAAAACATCAACTATTAAAATCTTAGTAATAATAAAAATTCATGATATAAGAATTCCATAAATGCAGCACAAGCATATGTGCTAATTTATATTACTTGTGTAGTTTGTTTTATACATTAATATATTGTATGCTTGACAATACATAAATACTTTATAATAAAATATATATAATTATTCATACAAATATATTAAATATAAATATTAAAAATACCTATAAATACATATACAAATATTGAAATTGTGTAAATATATGTTGAATAAATGCATACATAAAAACTAATATAAAAACTTGGATGTTCACTAGCTTTTAAGAAATGACTTTAAAAATAACTATAAAATGACTATAAAAATGTCTTAGAAGCTACCACATAGAATATGCATGTATATTTTGTAAAGTACAAGTCCGCTTGTGCCCCTAGCTACGCTAATGTGATAATGTTATATTGGGAAAGGGAATTTGTATTTAATTCTGAATTTAATAATTACATAGTAAAATATTTCCGGTTTTTAGATGATATATTTATTTTGTGGAATGGAACAAATGAAAATATTGAACAATTCATACAGTATATTAATAATACCACAAAGTTTTTGAAATTTACCCATTCTATAGAGATGGATGTGGTGCATTTTTTAGATGTGGAGCTTTCTAAGGATAGGAATAAAAAATTATACAAATTTAATATATATACAGGAAGGAGAATTTCTCTAATACCTATCTGCATTATGATAGTGACCATTCTTATCAACTTAAGAGAAATATAGTTAAGGGACAGATGATAAGAATGGCACGTATGATTTCTGATGACAATAAATTTTTGAAAGAAATTGATTATGTGGGTGGTTTATTTGAAGAAAGGGGATATCCAATGGATTTAATTACATCAGTTAAAAAATATGTGGCATTGGGTAGGGGGACTAGATATATTCCGCTCCTAAAACAAGATGCAAAAAGTGATGTAGAACAAACAAAAAGTGATGATGAACAAAAAAATAATGACGATGATCAAGAAACTAAAATGAAACAAGGTGATGAGATTACAAATACAGGGACAAAGGGTGAATTTGAAGTTACACCATACCTTACGACCACACATTTTTATGGGATAAAATGGTTGAGGAAAAGTATACATGAGGTGTGGGACATGTTTAGAGGTATAGCGTCCAAAACTGAGGTATTTAAGAACGATTTAAGGTTTAGTTTTAGAAGGAATCCCAACATAAAGAATATAATGGAAAAGAAAGTACAGAATAATGGAACTAAAAAGAAACATGGAACCTATAAATGTGGGAGATGTGGGCAATGTCCCTATATTTTGGAAAGTAAGGAAATAAAATTGCCCAGTATTCAATTAACTTTTTCAGCTAAAAAATATAGTAGCTGTTACTCTAAGGGTGTGGTCTATCTGGTGATATGTAAGGCCTGTGATAGTTACTATGTGGGGAAGACTGAAAGATGTCTAAAAAATAAAATTTATGAACATGTTAGGGACATAAATAGACACAATGAAAGCAATGCAATTTATAGACATGTACTTAATTGTTCCAATGCTGATTTTAGATTCTGGGTACTGGAAGAGGTAGAATACCCAGAAAGGGGTGGTGACTGGGAGACCAAAATTGAATACAGAGAGATGATATGGCAAATGAGATTAGATTCAAGTTGTGGTAAAGGTCTCAACAATCATATATCCATTACACCAGCTCTCAAGATTTTAGCAATGGACCCAAAAATATTTAAGGGGTAACAAGGGTATTAATTAATTAATTAATTAATTAATTAATTAATTAATTAATTAATTTATGTATTTATTTATTTATGTACTTTACAAAATATACATGCATATTCTATGTGGTAGCTTCTAAGACATTTTTATAGTTATTTTTAAAGTCATTTCTTAAAAGCTAGTGAACATCTAAGTTTTTATATTAGTTTTTATGTATGTATTTATTCAACATATATTTACACAATTTCAATATTTGTATATGTATTTATATGTATTTTTAATATTTATATTTAATATATTTGTATGAACAATTATATATATTTTATTATAAAGTATTTATGTATTGTCAATCATACAATATATTAATGTATAAAACAAACTACACAAGTAGTATAAATTAGCACATATGCTTGTGTTGCATTAATGGAATTCTTATATCATGAATTTTATTATTACTAAGATTTTAATAGTTGAGGATTTGATACCTGGTTTCTTTGATGGGAATAGGCACTTGCACTTTTAAAATAAGAAGGATGTGTTTCTTTCTTAGGATAAGGAAGTATGTGTTTCTTTTTATGTATATATGTATGTGTATATATATTTTTTCAATACTGCTGTATTTCAGCAGGTTATACATACTGACTATTTAACCTGTGACTTTAAAAAGTTAATAGTCAATTAATCCAAAAAGACTTTCATTTGTTGATTCAAAAAGGAGAATCTATATAAGAATCATTAATGTGGAAAAACGTTATTCTGATGAAGTTTCCCGTGGCAGGAGATGAAAGCGTTGAATGGACTATCTATGAATTATTGAATTTTGAGTCTTGTTCTTGGTTTTGTTATTCACAATAAATAATCATTTATTTCGTTGGTCGTACTGTTCCTTTGAGAATTTAGGACAACCTTCATGGTGCCGGATTACGTATTTTATTGAGGTTCGTTTTTCAGTGTGCTGTTTGGATACCATAGTACCTACTACATGTCAGGTACATTTGGCATACCACGGTCCTCAGTCATAGGGCCCCTCATGTTCAGTATATGCTTCCCTGTGGAACAGGCTAGCACAGGGGACTTTCCCTGCCTAGCTTTCAAACCCCTGCATACCAAGCGCCATGATTGCTCCACCAGCTGATACTGACCCCAACCATACGGGTGTCACTGTGACAGATACATAATATGACTATCATGGCATCAAGCTGCATGACACAAGGTGCATGCACATCACCTTTGCATTACACCATTCACCCACTGACTATCACATGGATGGTAGTCCCCTACATACATGTCACATTGTACATGTTTGCAGTACACACATATGTTGCACCCACTCCTGTGGTTAACATATTGCCACTGTGGCATGGATATCCTTCTACGTGGCCACACCTATCTGTACTTGGTGTGTAGCTGGTACATAGGCACCCATTGTACCTCTGAACTCAAGACATCTACACACATTCAAGGGTACACCACCCCATTTAGGGTGTACCTTACACAACAGCTACTGCTTTACATGCCACAACATTAACACGCCATGATGTTTACTGAGCTCCAACAGTTTAAATATGTGGCTGCACTACGGACACCACATCTGTACACATTTACATACTACATACTCAGGGGTGACCTCTGCAGATCAGACAGGACCCATGTCCACAACATTATTAATGGATATACTCCTCATACGCGACATAAGCAGAGGCCACTGTGAGCAACATGCTCATGGATATGTGCACACATGCCACAATGAGTGGGATGTGCTTGTGGGTTACATTCCCAAACCGGACACTCACCATGCTTTGGAACATAAGTCCTATGTACATCATGCAGGGACACTCAGTAGCACTGTTCATGTGATGCCTCCCTTTGTGGTTGGGAGATACATGTAGGCCTGGGATGTGGTTGGGAGACACATGTAGGCCTGGGATTACTGCAGTGACTGTACTGTGCAGAGGTGCAGGTGACACCTGGCTCTGCTGTTCACAGGACACTACCCTAGAGAGGTGCCACTAGTGTGAACACTGTAGTTGTGCTTACACATGGACTTGCCAGACTGCATAGTACCCCACTATGCACCTGTGAAGCTATTACATGTCCTTTGTGCATGGTTACTTGGTAGCCCTTCCATTTAGATTAGCTATCATGCTATTACAATGTCCCATACCTACAAGCCATATTTATCCTGTTATTGTACATAACAATAGACAATACCTGTGGTATGCATGATATGCCTGTTATGCTGTGTAGAATATCTGTCATATCTACCTATAATACTATACATTACACATATTTCACATAGTATCCCATAATGCAAAGCATACTTGCACAGCGGGACCACCTTACATATGTCATTAAAGTTATATGCCCATACACGTGCGTGCTGTGACAGTATATCAACATTTACTATCCCCTGCTATGGCACGTCCTTGTTGGACATACCCTACCACTGACGGCGGGTTGTATGGAATTGTTCTGTTTAACGCCCTCATGTAGCATCTCTTGTGGTGTCTGTGCTGTGTACCTTGTGTCCCACTGCTGGACGCACAGTTTCTACAAGCGTTAGTATGCTCAGCAAGACATCACTACATAAATACCTTTCCCCACTTTATGCATTGCGGACACGTTTAATTAATGCAAACCAGGCTATACATGCAGTAAAACTAATTAATACAGATCATGCTATACATAACCTTACATATCGGGCGTTCTACATACCTTGTTGTCGTTACGGCATTTCATTTCTATCTCTCTCACAGTGTTTCAACTGGTATTCGGTATGAGCATACGGTTTGAATGTCTGGCAAGTCATCCTTATATACATTGATACCTGTAACATGTGGATTCATCCCGCCAATTGGTGTTCCTGAGTGACTAATTACTTGCATATCAGCTGTGCAGCTACTCCATTCGCCAATTACGTGGCAACAGTGGGGTATAACTGGATTCTCCACTTGGGCGTTGCCTATTTGACCTACCTTTGGGGAGATGGTCTGTATTGTGTTTTGTTATGTGTAACTGCAACTGCTATGCATGGAGACAGGTATAGTTTGGATTCATGTCCCCCATGGATTGTGTGTGACAGGTAGAGTATTTGGTTCAACATGTGGGTGCACCTGTCATCCCAACGTCTGATAACGGAGTATTGCAAACAAAACCTGTAACATGGCTGTTTGTTCCATTATACAACACCTGCAATTTTGCATGACGCCTTTAATTGTGTCTCTCATATGGTATGTTGAGTGTTCTGCAGATGTAATTGACTGGATGTTTGTGCTGCTATTACAGTCTGTATTGCTTTAGTTTCTAGTGTGGGGGATGTCGGTGAGTCTACATAGCATATACAGGTGTGTGGGCCTTGCATTTCAACATAATCCGTATATATGTGTGTGGGCTCCGTCCCTAATTAGAGAGCTAACAGTTAGTAGACTTATGTTACGGGATTGTACGTTGGGCCATTGTTAATTGGTTTCTATATCGTCTGCAGGTGAGCTTGCTACTTGTATACCTCCGTAATTGCAGCGATATATCAAGGGATATGTGTAAGTGACAGCTATCCCTTGTATTTCTGTCCCACATATTTGCAGTCATTGTGGTTGTGTTGTTAAAAGAGCCTGTTTGCCATGGGTTGCCACCTTTTCATATGGTCATTGTTGGACACTTGCGGGACACACAGCGGTGTTTACAGGCCAACACGTAGCCACAGTCAGTACACAGGTTAGCACATACTTTTATCCTCACTACATACCTATTGTTGTGTGACTTTGGCTACTTATCATATTGCATGTAACATTTACGTTTCTTACATACAGGCATAACTATTAAATATGACTGTTACATTATATATGGGACATATTTATGTCCTACCATCTCGGACATTTGCTGTTTGTACTGTTTTATGTCAGGACAAACCTGCCCAGGGTGGGGCTGTCCCTCCTACTGCGGGACAGGTAGTAACCGTATGCCTACGGCTAGCTATACCCACACCTACCGTACTGATCTGCCTCTGACTTGGCACTAACAAACACATGTTGCGGACACACACACACATTACAGTCACACAGAGACACACGCGGCACCCTCAACGCACACTTACACAGACTACGGCACTCACAGACACAGTTGAACACAGTACCTTCATGGACCGCAACACCGGCAGCGGTGACTAACTGTCCCTTCATATCATCATACTATTACTCGCAGATGTACTGTTCCGGTACTGTGTTCTATCAGTCTTTCAGCCTCGTGGTTATGCATGTTGGTATGTTACACATTGCATGGTTGGCGGTATCCTATTTATTTGTATCTCCAAGGTGTTATGAATGTCGTTGCACTATTATATTTGCAGATATCGCTGAATCCATCTATATCACCATATATCCCTCTGTTGCCCTTTCTATCTGTATTATATATATGCATATGTGTACATATATATATATATATATATATATATATATATCTATATATATATATATATATATATCTCTATATATATATATATATATCTCTATATATATATATATATATATATATATATATATATATATATATCTGGCGGGGAATGTGGCAGGCACACAGCACCACCATATGCTGTAAGGCTCATGTACTGTTCAGGTGTTGGCATTCCGTGTTCCACTGGCTGTTGTGTTTACAATGTTTGAGGGCTGCCTATGTAGGAGTCACACATTGGGCCACCTATACATTACAATTTACAGGTGGTCATGTTTGTGTGCCATCCATTTTACTGTGTGTGCAGGTGGAGAGGTGTCAGTCCGTAGGGGCCTACACTGTCAGAGTTTGTGCTATACGTTCCCTCTTTGCCAAGGTGTAGGCATATTGGGCACGCCTCCATCTGCCTACTGGGGCTGACACAGTGTGTTCATGGTCTGAATCCCCCTGTGCCTGTAATGGCCTTGGCAATTGCGGTGGGCTATGAGGGCCTTCACCATTTTGTCCCTGCTGCAGCTGCTTCCGCAGGATCATAATATGTAGCATGGCACATACTATGATGATGTAGGCACACGTGCCTGGAGAGTACTGCAAGTCTCCACCAGATGTATCCAAGCACCGGAACCATGATTTCAGCATCCCGAACACACGATCTATGATGATTCTGGTTTGTGCGTGTGCCTCATTATGGCATTCTTGCATGGGTGTGTGTGCATTTCTGATGGGAGTCATCATCCATGGCTCCAGTGCATAGCCAGCATCCCCCACAAGATGGCCATGTAGGATGTCCCCACTGACAAATACCTGATACAGCTGTGAGGCATGCCAGATATGGGAGTCATGGTAGCTTCCAGGGCTGCCAGCACACACATCCATGATAATGCCCTGGGCATTGCACACGACCTGGCAGATGATGGAGTGGAATCCCTTGTGGTTTATGTAGTGCCTACCCTGCTCACTGGGTGGTGACTTGATTTGTATGTGCGTGCAGTCTATCGCACACAGTACCTCCGGGTAGTATGCCACATGGTGGAAGTGGCACATATTGCTGGCCAACTCCTCCTGAGTTCTGGGGAAGTATATCTGCTCATTGGCATGTGGTAACATGGCATCCAGGAACTGGTGTAGTACCCTGGATGCTGATGCCTGTGAGATACCCATTATATCTCCAGTTGGCCTTTGAAAGGTACCTGTGGCCAGTATTCGCAGGCTTACACATACCTTCGTGTCCACTGGGATGGGTTCCCCTCTGTTGTTTCTGGTTCTCAGGTGTGGCCGGCACAGCTCCACTATTTGCTGTAAGATGTCCCTGTCCACCCTGTAACGCTCTACTATCTCCAGGTCATGTAGCCCCTGGTAGGTTACCCTTGGTCTGAACACTCTCCTTCTCCTCTGAGGCCTGCGGTGGTTGTCGGCATCATCCTCCACAACACCGTCAGTCTCTAACACATGCTGATGAATCACAGCTATGGCAGCTCCCAACATGTACATTTTAAAAGTTCCCCGTGTGTTTACACCTATGGTGCAGTGTTTGGGAATACACAGGTGTGTGTTGGGTGCTTTCACACTTTATACTATTGTGCTGTGAACACCGATGATGTCATAGGGTGTGTATGTACGATCGTAGCTACAGGGTATCTTATGTGTTTTACTGCCGGAACTACTATTGTGGTGCCTTTGGTGTTGAATTACATTTGCCTGCCGTGGATTACCTCTTGACCTTCCCTTTACATTTCTGCACGTTGCACCTACCATTTTCTGGCGTGCATCCTGCAGCCTACTTTCATTTGTACTTTCCTGGACCTGGCGTATCTTGCGTTATGTGTGCTACTGCCAGTCTGCTGTCAGTTTGTTTTGCTCTGCTGTGTCAGGTCTCCTATCTTTGCAATCCAATACCTCCCCTCCTTTATTTGCACTCCAATGCCTCCCCTATCCTGTTTTGCAGGTTTCTGCAAGCAGACTTGTCAGCTGCCGTCGAATGGCCTTCGTGGGTTCATTGGTGTTGATTGCTCATTAGTACTCCAATGACCCTACTTCCACATTTCCTTCTTTTCTTCCCCTGACCTTCCTGTTTCTGCTATTGTTTGCAGCACGTGCGTCCGATCACTGGGTTTTGGGCACGTTTTCATCCTCGTACACATGCGCTTTTGGCCCCATGTGTGCTCTCAGCTAAACGATTCGATACCTTCCTCCCCACCCCTGTCCTGCAGCTTTGCTTAGCAATGGACAGGCCAAATTTGCATTTCTCCAATGTGCTTACTGCTACGGTGGCACACCCCTCTGCTGATGTCATGTATCTCCTCTGAGCCACTCCTCGGTGTTATACCGCTGCGCCATATGGTACAACCTTCATCCGGTGGGACATTTGTCTGGGTTGGGAGGGTGGCCTAATGGTTAAGGTGTTTGCCTTACAAACGCAAGGTGCAGGGTTTGAGTCTCACAAGGGATAATTGGCTAGGCTTAAAATGGCTCGCAAGAGCAGTTAGCTTAGTACTAACCTATGAACCTATGAACCTATAAGCAGAGGGGACCTAGGCTTAATAACTCATCTGAAGTATAACACACTCATGAGTGCAGCCCCCTTTATGCTGCATTGCAGTGTCAACAATTCACCTATCTGGTGTGTGAACAGAACCTACAATTTTCTGCACCAAAGTCAAGTGTGTTCCCTTTTGCACCACTATCAAGATCTGTGCTCTTTTTATCATTTGGCAGAGGATTTTTGGAAGTGCAGCTCTTGGTAATTTGGATTTAGTGGAGATCACTTCAGGATCCCCCCACTGGATTCTTATACAGGTGCTTGTGGGATTCTTGCAGTCTGTAGAACTGGCCTGCTTTTTAGGGGCACATGGCTGGGAGTCAGGCTACAGGGATATATCCTGAATAACATCATACACTACTTCCACAACTGGATAAATAAAGGAGGTTTGGACTCAAAAGGACAAAGAAATGGTCACACATTTTCTTTGACTGTGGATATTTCTTGGTTTCCCAGCTGAAGGCCATTCTCATTTTAATGAAGAGTATCTCCAAAGGAAAGACCATTAGGGTATGAGAGAGGCAAGAGTATCAATTGACTAAGAGTTGGCATATGACCCTGTAGAATGCTGGTCAATATATGCCAAATGGTTCTCAACTAAGCCATAGGAATCACAATCATATATGCAGGGGATTCTACCCTCCCCCACCATTACGAGCAACTTTGCATCAGAAACTGGTGCCTCCCTAGCAGTTACAGACCCATCTGACACCTGATACAGTAGCCTAAGCTATGTAAGTAGATTATTATAGCTTAGAACAGGGCGATGGAAGGAGAAGGGTACAGTAGCCCCTAGAGAATGGCCGAGCAAAGCCTGACCTAGTCCTGGAAAAGGAATTAGTGTATACTGCTTTGCAAAAGTACATACAGAGGACCAGGTTGTTGTTTCTAGAATAAGTCTAAAGTCTAACCTTTTCCAAAAAAGCCATTGATGAAGCCAAGGCCTTAGTAGTGTGTGCTTGAACCTGCATGGAATAGTTTTATTGTGGTGGGAATGATACAAATGCAATAGTCTGAGTCAACCATTTTGAAATAGTCTACTTTAATACAGGTTGTCCTTTCTTCTTACCTTCACAAAAAAAGAGGTGACCAAAAGTTGTGAAAAATTTGTTCTGTCAAGATACTACCTGAGGTGTCTGTGGATAACCAAGGTATGAAGTTTCCTTTCTACCTCAGTTTTGGGGTCAGGGAAAACAGAGACAGATGGACAGTTTGAGTTAAAGTAAACTCAGATACCACTTTAGGCATAAATGAAGGATTAGTTCTCAAAGAAACTCTGCCTCTTTGGAAAATAAGATAAGGTTGAGCACCATAAGAGCTTGCAACTTAGATAGACTTATGGTAGAGTTTAGAGTGGCCAGCAAAGCAGTTTACCATGTTAAGAACCTCAAGTCAGGCAGATAAGCTGGTTCAAAAGAATCAAGTGTTAGCTTTTCCAACACAAAATTAAGATGCTGAGGAGGGGCCACTGGTTTTCTTGGAGGTCTCCTATGTAAAGTACAGTTTTGTACCTACCATAAATGTAGATGTTCGAGTGCTCATACAGCTGCAGTCATAACAGATGGGTTATCCTGCCGTCAGGCGGGTCCTTGGTCAGCCGAATTCCAAAGTCTAGGTCCGGCGTCGGTTGTCATCGCTTCTTCCCTGACGTCAGTGCGGCACGGGTATAAAAGAGGCAGCCGATGCCATCTTCTTCAGTTTTTCTTGCCCCAGATGTCAGGTGCCCCCAGAAGGAAGGCAAAACATGAACTTATGTAATCATGCAATATAGAATAATCAAAAAACAGTAGTTGCAAGCAAATACACCATAAAAGAATACCCCAAATAAGTTGTATGAGAAGATGTGTGTCATAAGGCCTGTCCTAAGAGGGGATGGAGGGGGAGAAACCTGGACTGCAGCTGTATGAGCACTCCAACATCTACATTTATGGTAGGTACAAAACTGTACTATGTTCATCGTGCATACAGCTGCAGTCATAACAGATGGGAAGAATCCCAAAGCTAAGTAGGGGTGGCAGGCACTAAGTGGAACTAGGAGGAGCAAGGATGCCCTGTAAGACAGCTGTGGCAAATCCCACTCTAGATTTAGAGTAAAGTGGAAGGTGATAGTGTTTGGAGAAAGTGTGCATTGAACTCCAAGTGGCTGCTTCCAAAATGTCCTTGGTAGGAACCCCCCTGAGGAAAGCTGCAGAGGTAGCTGTGGCCCTTGTGGAGTGGGATCTGATGCTTGAAGGCATAGCTTTTCCATGAAATGAGTAACAAAAGTGTATGCAGTGGGCTATCCATTTTGAGATTGTCTGTTTGGAGATAGCCTTTCATTGAGCACCTGTAGCATAGGACACAAAGAGTTGCTCGGATTTCCTGAATGGCTTTGTCCTGTCCAAATAATAATGAAGTTGTCTGTGAATGTCCAAGGAATGCAGTAGTCTTTCCCCTTTGTTTTGTGGGTTAGGGTAAAAGGTAGGTAAGTGGATAGTCTGATTCAAGGCTACACTGGATACTACCTTTGGCATAAAGGTAGGGTTGGTTCATAAGGAAACTCTGTCCTGATGGAAAATTATGAAAGGTTGCACAGCCATGAGGGCCTGTAGTTCCGAAACCCTGCATGCTGAGGTGATAGCCAGAAGGAAAGCTGTTTTCCATGACAAGTATTGTAGTTCTGTTGAAGCAGCTGGCTCAAATGGAGGAAGGGTCAGCTTTTCCAATATGAAGTTGAGGTCCGAAGCAGGGACTGGTGGTTTCCTTGGGGGTTTCATATTCTTTGCCCCTCTGAGGAACTGTCTTAAGAGAGGATGAGAGAATAAAGGAGGATCTGTGTTGTATTATGCAGAAATGGCTGAAGCGTGGATTTTGATGGAGGAGAAGGAAAGTCCACTGTTTAACATCTCAGCTAGGTACTGTAAAATTTGAGGTAAATTTATTACCCAAGGATTCTGGCCCTTTTTCTGATTCCAGGCACAAAATCGTTTCCATTTGGCAGAGTAGACTTTTCTAGTAGAAGGTCTTCTGGCCTCCAGGATGACATCCTGCACCTCCTTGGAGAGGAGGGTCTGTTGGGAGATCAAGGGATTCTCCATGCAGCTAGAGTTAGGGTTTTGAGCTGGCTGTGAAGAGTTTTGAAGTTGTGCTGGGACAACAGAAGAGGCACTAGAGGTAGGATCCATGGTGGGGAATGTGTCAGGCACTTCAGGAGCAGATACCAGTGTTGTCTTGGCCAATCTGGAGCAATGAGAATCATTTTCAGCCTCTCTGCTCTGGCTTTTAATAGAACTTTGGGCAGCAGAGGAAGAGGCGGAAAGGCATAGACTGTTAAAGTTGTCCAATTGAAAGAAAGTGCGTCCACTTTCCAGGCCTGTGGATGATAGGTCCTTGAACAAAATTTTTTCAATTGGTAATTTATGTGGGTAGCAAAGAGATCTATGTCTGGCTGTCCCCAAGCCTGAGTTATCTTTGCGAAAACTTAAGGATGCAACTTCCATTCGTGTGGATCTGTCATATTTCTGCTTAGGCTGTCTGCCAGTGTGTTTTCCTTCCCTGGCAGGAATTGTGCCTGAAGTTGGATTTGCAATTCCAGAGCTGTGTTCCATAGGGTCATGGCTAGTCTGCACAGGGGGTATGAATGAGTTCCCCCCTGTTTGTTTATGTACCACATCACTGTAGTGTTGTCTGTCCTTATCAATAGCTGGCCTGGATGCAGTAAGTCTTTGAAGGCCATAATACCATTTTGCACTGCTAGCATTTCCTTTTGGTTGATGTGAGGTGCTTCTCGTTTTGGGACCATTTTCCCTGAATGCACTGATCTGTCAAGTGTGCCCCCCAGGCGTAGTCCGAGGCATCTGTTGTGATGATTTGAGTTGCTTGAGGTACGCAGAAAGGAAGACCTATGTTTCTTTTGCATGCTTGAGCCCACCACAGAAATTCCTTTTGAAGACATGGAATGAGTGGTATAATTGTTTCCAAACTGTGGCTGTGTTGAGACCATAAATTTTTTAGGTACCATTGAAGTTTCCTCATATGCAGCTTTGCACATGAGATCAGAAGGATGCAAGATGCCATGAATCCCAGAGCCTGCAGGACTTTCCTTACAGTCAGCCTGGTGAAGGTTGCCATTTTGCTGAAGTATTGAGATAGTTGCCCTTATTTGTCTGGCATGAGGTAGGCCATCTGGGTGGTTGTATTCAAGCTGGCACCCAGGAAAATTATTCTTTGAGAGGGTATTAGTTTTGATTTCTTTTTGTTGACTGTGTATCCCAGAAAGTTCAACAGTTTTATTAGAAATGCCAGGTGTTTCAGAAGTATGTCCTTGCTGTCTGCTTGGATCAGGCAGTCGTCCAGATATGGGTATCTTTGTATTCCTTGATGTCTGCAGAAGGCAATTACTGATGCCAGGCATTTCGTAAACACTCTGGGCACAGTAGATAAGCCAAAGGGCAATGCAGAGAATTGATAATGGGTTGAACTTGCAAGAAATCTGAGGTATCTTCTGCAATCTTGTCTGATAGGGACATGCAGGTATGCCTCCTTGAGGTCCAATATTACCAGCCAAGACTCCTTGCCCAGCATGGGAAGAAGCTGCTGTAATGTGAGCATCTTGAATTTTGGTACCTGTAAATATGTGTTTAGGATGGATAGGTCTAAAATAGGTCTTCAATCTTTGTCTTTCCTTGGTACCAGGAATAGTCTGGAATAAAATCCTTGACCTTGTTCTTTTGCAGGTATCTCTTGAATAGCTTTCATGTCCATGAGAGCTGAAATTTGTTTTTGTGCCTCTGCCCTTTGATTTTGTGGCAGGTTTGGCATGCCTCTCATTTTTGGAGGGTGTGAAAGTGGAATCTGTAGCCTCTGTCTATAATGTCCAGAATCCATTTGTCTTTTGTGACAATATGCCAATTTTTTGAGAATAATGCCAGTTTTCCGCCCAAAGGTGCTGCCATTAAAGCTTTGCTTGGCAGGTAAAGGGGTAAAGGGGGAAGTCATTGTGTCTGCTTTCTGAATGACTGTGATCTATGTTCTCCACCTCTTGGGGTTGGTGCTTGCCATTGTCTGGCTCTGAATGATCCTTGAGGTTGTCCTCTACCCCTCGGGCATCTGTATCTGCCTCTTTGAGGTCTGTCCGTGGCTGGAAAGGACCAATTTTTTGAAGGCCAGTTTCTGCTGAAGCATGGAGGTTGCACCTGCAGGAAATCTTTCACTGTTTGCATTAATCTCGCTTTTTCCTCCATTTTCTTTAGTACCTCCTCAGCTTTAACACCAAACAATACATCTTTTTGAAGAGGTGCATCTAGTAATTTAGCTTTGACATGATCTGGTAAGGCTTGCTCTTTGAGCCAAGCATGTCTACGTATGACAGACCCTGTAACAGCAGCTCTACATGAGGCCTCTAAAGCATCAAAACCACACTGCAAGGTATGTTTACCCACTTGCTCTGCACCATGCAACAAATCCTGCAACTCTTTTAAATCTGGTTGTTCTGGCTGTGTCATTTTGCTTTTCAACTGAGATAACAAAAACTGTTGATACTTTAACATATGAAACTGACAGTTTAATGCCCTCATGGTTAAAGTTGCCGAGGTATACACCTTTTTCCCCCACCTTTCTAAAGCTCTGGAATCTCTCTCTGAAGGTAATGGGTTTTTAGCAGTAGAGGCCTTAATTCCCTTGGGACCCTGTGAAATAGTTTCTGGGTCAGCAGTATGGCTTTTATATAGGAACTGGTGTGAATCAGGAACCCGGTAATACCTGTCTGGTTTAACATGAGCTGGAGGTGAAGAATCTGGGTTGAGGCTGGCTTCTGTGTACACATCATCTAATATAGCTAAAACAGGTGGGATAGCCAGGGGCCTATGCTGGGGGAGCAAGAGAAAATCCCTGAGCCTTTTCTTGGAATCTGAGTAATCTTGGCCTTCCCAGTGAAAGTGTTCCCTCAAAGTATGCAGCGTTTCCCCAAAAGAGTAGTCCTCGGGGGGAGACCGAGGGAATAGACTCCTCTGCATCAGAGTCTTCAAAAGGAGAATAGGTATAGTGCTGGTCCTCAGAATGTTTAGAGGTAATAGAGGCTTGATCTGAGGAAGGGTAGTCTTCCTCTAATCTGGGCCTTTTGTCCGAGGGGGGTTGAGAACCCCTGGTAAGAGTAATCAAATCCTCAGCCATTTTGAGCATCTGTTTTTTAGGCATGGCCCCTTGAGAGGGGGTCTGAGGTCCCTTTTTTTAGTTTTCATGGCTGCTTTAGATTTTGTGAAAGCTTTAATAGAGAAGGAGGAAGGCAAGTGGGTAAGCATACCTTGAGAAATGGCAGGCCTGTCTAAACTCTGAGTTTCCCCGCCAAGAGTGGCATCGGTATCTGTAGTTGGAATGGGGACAGAGGAGCCTGCGACCTCGGGTACTGAAGACACCAGTAATGAAGTGTCATTGGTACTCAGGGGCTGCGTATGCGCCTCGCTGAGAACCGGTAGTCGGCCTTAGCGTGGTGTCAGTAAAAGTCGCGGACCTCGTATGTCGGTCCTTATCTTTGTGTCTTTTACTCAAAACTGGAGTCAGAGTATCCGACGACATAATATAATTAAATTTTTTACCAAAATAGTGAAGGGCAAACTCCGCCCGATGCTTAATAGTGCGTTTGTTGAACCTAGCACAAAAACGGCAGGCCGAGACGTCGTGGTCTGGGCCTAAGCAAGGAATACAAAAAGAGTGGAAATCCTTATGCAGTATTTGCTTCCCACATGAAATGCAATTATTAACTTTGTCTGACATCGGTCTGAGGCAAGAAAAGTTTCCCCAATGGGGTACATAGCTTTCAAGAAGACTTTAGCTGAAATATTTTCGTAAATCTCAGGAGCTGGCCGACCGGCACTTGCGAACTGCTTCTGCTTCGGGCACCGCACGGCAAGAAAGACTGAAGAAGATGATGTCGGCTGCCTCTTTTATACCCCTGACGCACTGACGTCAGAGAAGAAGCAACGACAACCGACGCCGGACCTAGACTTTGGAATTCGGCCGACCGAGGACCCACCTGACGGCAGGATAACCCATCTGTTATGACTGCAGCTGTATACACGATGAACATCATGCCCTTTCAAAAAAACATTTTGACATGAGAATGCATTGAAAGAGAGGGATCCTTGGGTAGATAAGCTGAAATGGCCAACAAATGCACCTTGAAATAGTCTGTTTTGACACAGGTTGCCCCTTCTTACCTTCACATGAAATGAGCAATTGATCTGAAAATCTGAAAGATTTAGTTCTGTCAGGATAGTACCTGAGTTGTCCGTGGGCACCCAAGGTATGGAGTATCTTTTCTTCTACATTTTAGGTACAGGAAAGAAAATGGTGAGATGGATAGTTAGGCATAAAAGGATTAGTTCTAAAAAAAATGTCCTTATGGAAAATGTGATGAAGTTCACTCACTACAAGAGGTTGCAACTCAGATGACCTTCTTGCAGAGGTCAGAGCAATCAGTAAAGTTGTTTTCCATGTTATGAACGTCAAGTCAGCCTGATGAGCTGGTTCAAATGGAGCTTCTCATAGAAATAAATAAGATCCTGAGGAGCAGCACTGGTTTTCTTGAAGGTTTATTATGTAACAACACTTTTCAAAAACATTTTGGCATGAGAACGCATTGAAAGACGGGGATCCTTCGGCAGATAAGCTGAAATGGCTGACAAATGAACCTTGAAAGAGGAGTACAGCAGACCATGAGAAATTAACTCACACTTATATTGCAAAACCAGCAAAACACTAGCCCTGAATGTGCGTTGATTATACTGTTGGTACCAACTAGAAAACCTCTTCCATTTGCTTATATTTGATTTTTCTCATGGAAGGATTTCTTGCCTCCATTAATAACTGCTGCTTCCCCTCAGTAAACAAGTGCTTAAAACATATTAAGACCCTATCATCCAGGAATCAACTGAAGTTGTCTGGGGTTGGGCTGTATCTAACACCCCTGTTCTAGTGTATTTCCACTGCAAGAGGAAACTTGTGGAAATGGACCCTAGCCAATTCCAAAAAAAGGAAACATAACTGTTGCCTGGTTTGGAAGTAATTTACCACAATGATCATGGGGGATTTGTAGTGAATCTTTACAAGCACCCAGGATATCAACAGAAATGCATACAGGAACATTATTGCTCAAGGAAAAGAAAAGGCATCCATCTTTCCTGGAGCAGATTTTGGCAGCAGACTGTTCAAATATGAGGCAACAAGGTCTTCTTGAGGAACTTCCCAGAGCTGGATCAAATCTTATAAGACCCTGATCTAGTTTCCATTCATGCTGGTCTGCCTTTGTCCTGCTAAGCTTGTCTGCCACACAGTTTTGCACTGATGGAATGTAGAATGCCTGCACAGTGAGATTGTGCTGTAAAGCTATGTCCTGTGGTAACATGGCTAGGCTCCGTAAGGGGTAAGATCTGGATCCCCCTTGTTTGCTTATGTAAGGGAATACACGGATCCCTTTTAGTTGCAGGTGAGCTGCAACTACTGCCATGCAATTGGTGAACACCCAATTGGACAGGGTGAGTCTGAAGGGCAAGGCTCTGAATTGGAAGTGATAGGCTCTCATCTGAAAATGAAAAAACTTCATGTACTCCTTGACCATCTTTATGTGCAGGCAGGTGTCCTGGAGGTCTATCAAGAATGTCAAGTTGTTTGTCCTGAGGCAAGGCAAAATCAATGAGGCCATGACCATTCTCAACTGGGTTTTCTTTGCAAACTAATTTAGATCACTGGGATGTAGGATCGGCCTGAGGTTCTTGTTTTTCTTTGGAATCAAAAATAATCTTTTTTTACCACCTTTATTAAATTAACAATTAAGACATAGGCAAATAAATACATTAATATAAAAGAAAACAAACTATAGTATCGTGTTTCCAGTTACATACATTATACATTACGTGTTCTTTTTTATAACTATAATCAGTTCAACATCACATATATTGTTCAATTCCTGCCTTTCCTTAAACCTCTCTCCTCCTCCTGAACATTATTCAACATGTATTGTTCCTACAATTTCTATTTATTTGTATATAATTTGCACCTTCCCTTTTCTAAATATCTCACTTCCAGGTTTTATCTCTATTACAATATCAATACTTCACATACAGTTGATTTAGACTTTGATTTCCATTTTCTAGTAATTGCTTTTTTTTGGCAGACTCCAGAATTAAACGTAACAAGGCCTTACTGTGTCTAGGCAATTCAGATCCAGCTCAAAAGAATCATTTCCTTACTTGCCCCTATTTGGTTACCCAATATTTCCAATAGAGTACTCTGTAGAGAATTTTTTTTAAACCTGCCAACTCATTACATTCACAAAATATATGTTCCCAGTTACCTCTTTCTTCTCCATCACACCTACAACATTTGCAAACTACCTGAGAAAAAATGTTTGAAGTCTACTTAGTATATAAAATACATATGCCAACATTTTCAAGCAAAAACCCTAAACCTTCTGGGCTTTGTTGCATACCTGAGAGACACACATAGTTCCTCCAAGTATTCTCTTGTAAATCGCTTACCCAATCTCTCTTCCCAGTCTTTTCGAAACTCCTTTGATTGATTCTTACATTTATTGTGCAATATCTTATATGCCCTATTAATCCCTTTTTTAACACCAGCTTCTGTTCTAGATTCATCTAAAAACTCTCTCAGAACAGGTTTTTCAGTTAGGATTTCCATATCCCCTTATTTTTGCCTATACACTAATATCAATCCATGGTAGGGAAAGAAGACTCTAGTCTGCAGTCCAAATGTCTTCTTGTCCTCATCCCATTCTATTAATTTTCCATTTCTAGTTATTTGCTCCACAGACCTTGGTTTCTTTGCCAGTTTTTTTTTCAGTAAATTCCAGTCTCCCCTTCCCTATTCTTTGTACCCCTACTTGCAGTCAGTTCTATCAGCAAAATCTTCTTTCTCCATTCTTGTGTTGGCTTAGTTCTTAGAATACTTTCTGCTACTTTACAAATATAATATTATGCAGGGCTGCTATTACTTTCCTTAAGGATCCGCATCCAAGATCCCAATCTCTCCTTATTTCTTGAATTTCCCCCCGCTTCATCATCATCTCTTTCCACTTTGAATTATAAACTTCTGCTTGTGTTATGTGTATGAGCCTTAATTGTGTAGCTGTAAAATATCCCTTCAAATCAGATAATCCAAAACCACCTTGTTCTATCAAGTTATCCCAGTTAAATCTTGTCTTCTTCCCCTCCCAGATAAATTCATTTAACTCTTTATTTATTGTCTACAACTTCTCCTCTGGATAAAAAAAATATACCTGATCTGTATATAAAACTAAAAAGACAAAACATTTTCACTGCTTGTATCTTATTTTCCATATCCATAAAAAACAGCTTCCAGTTTCTCAGTTTTTGTATTATCTATTGTTTTGTCTCTTCCCATATATTCTTAGCAGCCATTACAGAAACCTTTTTAATCCACATTCCTAAATACTTCATCTCATTGTGTTCACATAATATGGGTATTGCTGAACCAATTCATTTACGGACACATAATTTACAGTTATAGCCTTTGGTTTATCTTCATTAACTGTATATTCAAAAAAATGAAACCGTCTCCTTTTCTGGATTTATCAAATACAAAATAATATACTCTGTAAATAAAGCCAATTATTACCATATCAATTACAGCCCTGAATTCCTGAGTCCATTATTTTCTTTACCAATGGCTCTAAATATAAAGCAAATAACAAAGGAGAAAGTGGATACTCCTGCTTGGTTCCTCTGTTCAGACACAATTTAGAAATCCTCTCACTTTAATTTTTGCCTCCGATCCCACATATATCCTCCTAATTAACCTTATTATTGAATCAGGGAATGCGAATGCTTCCATTGCCATACTCATAAAATCACAGCTTACTCTGTTGAATGCTTTCTTTGCATCAAGACTCACTAACAACTGTGTTTGTTTCTTACATTCTGCATCACTAAGCATCATCACTGTTCTGTTAGTTGTCAAATGTTTGCTTCCCCTCGACAAAACCACATTAATCTACATCAATCAATTTTGGCAACTCCTTTTTCATTTGTTTAGATATTATAGACACAAACACTTTATAATAGGTTCATATATTAGTACTAGGCTAACTTCCCTTGTGAATGTCTTCTTGGCCTCATCCCATGCACCTTGTGTTTGTAAGGCAAACACCTTAACCATTAGGCCACCCTCATTGATTAAAATTGAAATGGGACTATTTGAAGCTGAGTATGATTGGGTCCTTATGTCTTAGATTTTACAGCCACTGCAGCTTTCATCCAGGATGTTGATGCTTCCTCTCCTTTTAAAATACTATTAAACAAAACCTTACAAATTTTTATCACTTTCTTCCCTTCTAGCTTCCAAACTTCCAAACAATATCATCTATTCCTGGAGACTTTAACTCAGATTGATTATACATCACTATTTTTATGTCATCCCCTCCCATCGTATATGTTAATTGTTGAGCCTCATCTACTTCTAACCTTGGTGTACTTAAGTCTTCCATAAATATTTTCATTTGCGCTTTTTCTTGATTTCCATATTCCTCTGCTTTATACAAATTTTCATAAACTTTCCAAAATATCTGTAATACCTCTACAAAATCTCTGGTTACTTTTCCTTGCTTTAGGCTCAAGTTTGGCAACAACCATTTCTATTCTCTGTTGCGTGCGCTGATAGTTTTTGTGCTCTGGAATAGTTAGCAAAAAACAGTTGCTTAACAGCAATCATTCTAAAATCATTCATATTATCCAGATACTCTTTTATTTTGTCTTTAGTACTCTGCAGTTGCACCTCTTCTTGTTCTGTGAAATTCTCTGTTCTGCAATAATTTAACCTTTGTCAGGCCCTCAAAATAATTCTTACTTCTTAACAATATCTCTTTTTCTTTTATTTCTATGTTTAAACTCCACTTTCATTTTATCCCACTCACTAGGTATAACTTCTGAAGAAATGTCTGTCTTCCCTAATAACTCTTTAAATAATTTCCATTGCCTATTCCTTAAATTCCTCTCATTTTAAAATATAGGTGGGGAAGTGTCAGTGTTACATTTTTACTTCATTACCCTGCATTGTATCTTAATTGTTAGTTGAACATTATCTGAAATAATTATTGAATGTGTGTCAAAGCTTTCAATTAAATGCACATGTTCCTGTGAAATAGAATTTCTGTCTAGTATAACCCAGTTGCTGCACATTAGGGAATAATATGTAAATTCTCAGAGTTCTTAGTACTGAATTCACATCTTCCATACCAAATATCTTCATATATTTCTTCAGAAAAACACCCTCTTTTGTTATAGTTTCACTTCTAGGCACCGTAGATACATCCTCACTTTTGCAAAGTTCCAATCTCCATGTATAAGTAATATTCATTGCTGAAAGGTAATTATTTCTCCCAAAGTTTTCTTAAGCACAGTAATATAATTTTATGTGGAATATAAAAGCATACCAGCATAATCTTCCTCCCTTACCAGTAGCCACTTACTACCACAAATCTACCATTACTATATTTTCCCCTTTTCTATCACTATTGGAGCTCCTCTAGCAATTAGCATAATTACTCCCCATTTTCCTTTGTCCCTGACAGTCAGTCTGCTGAACATCCATCATGAAATCCTTTATTTATGAAATTCTCATGCTCACTTCTTTCCAAATGTGTCTCTTGTAGCACTGCTGCTTGCACTTTACATTTACTATAATTCATTACTCTTTCCTTTTTGTCTATACCTGTCAGGCCATTCGCATTGCAAAATGATGTTTAGTGTAGCCATTATGACAAGAAGTAATTCCCACCTATTATATGATGACAACATTTTAAGTGTCTGTTTCCAGCTTTTCTGTGTCATGCACCAATATCTGGCAGATTGTCAGGTTGATCCTTTATACCGTCATTTTTTTGTCATCTTCATTTGAACATATGTCGCATTTTACAAGAATCCCCCCTCCAAAAAAAACATGCCCTCATAACCTATTAACTTAAAACAAACACACAAATCTATGTACAACTTCAAATAATGAAGTATAACCCTCCTAATAGAAACAATTGTTCTAAACTGACAGCTGCACCTACATGTATTAATGTATCTAAAATTTAGGTTATGTTTGGTAATCCACGTCATATTCTGTGCTCCTACATATTATACTTGCTGTCTGTTCTTGACTTACAACTTGTATGTTTTCAGAAAAAAAATAACTTTTAACTTGAAGAAAAAGTGCACTGGCTATCTTTAAATACAATTAAATTGCACACTGTTCTAGTAAATGCAATAACGTATTTAGTTACCAGAAAAGCTGCTATCTCTTATTCACTTCCAATAATCTCACTTTTTTTAATAAACTGCTTGCCCCTGTACCTTTTAATTTTATGTTTCTCACAGTTAACATTGTCCAGACCTCTTGATTTTTTTTTGCCTTCACCTTTAGTCAGCTTGTTTCCTTGAAAACAAGAAGAAAATGTACAGCTACTCTCATCTTCAGACTTCTCAACTGGCACTGAACATGTACTTGCTTAAAGAAAGCTATTCTTTACACTGTGGTCTCATTTTTTTAAACAAAAAAAAAAAAAAAAAAAAAACACTTGCTTACACACACACAAAAAAGAAAAATAATTGTCATTAGATGAGGCCAATGACATGGAAAAGTCCAACAGTTAATTGCAATTCTACATATATTATAATCAGTGCACTTTTGAACATCATCCCCCACCCCAACAGAGCATGATTACAGCTTATTGACGTAAACATGCCTTTGTCCAGCCTTTTATCTTTTTACACTGTAATGCCTACATTCCTAAAAAAAAAAAAAAAAAAAAAAAAAAAAAAAAAAAAGACATTGTGTACTTTAGTATCTTTGTCGCATACAGCAATCACTAGAAATGCATTTCTATATAACATGCCATTTATATCATGAAATGTTTTATACAAATGCTATTGAGAACAAAAAGTTGCTTTACTTAGAGTTATTTTTTCCCTTTTCTCTCCTTTTCTCCTTTTAGTCCTTTTAGTATCTTTCCAAATATTAATAATATGAAGTAGAGCATATGTCTGTCAATCCCTCAACAAGTTTAACAAAGTTAACAAAAATCCAATCTTTTTCTGCCACTTTTTCTTGTAAAGCCATATTTCACAAATGTGACTGATGCTTTATTGTCTCACATTTATTCACTAATTTCAGTGTTGCTGGTCTTCTTCCTGTTCATCTTCATCTTCCAACCCCAGACTCTGTTTCATGTCCAACATACTCCTGATTCTTCTACTCAACTCCTGTTTTTTCGGTCTCTCAAGAATTTCCCTTGGGAATACTGGTAAAGGTTTCACTGGACAAATCTCTCCATGAGCCTTACCATCAGAAGAATGAGAATCAGACTCCTCTTCTGTTTGATGGCTCATCCTTTGTTGGACAAACATTTGTATTTTTCCCTTAGCCCATTCTTCATAAAAAAAAATGATTTTGATCCTCCAGGAAAATATTCTGAAGACAGCTGGCAACAGCAGCTTGAATCTCCAACCTGCCTCTCCACATTTCCTGATTGCTGGGATGAATTTGCTTCTCTTTTTCTCCAGTTTTAAGACTCTGCCCTTCTGCCACAGTTTTGTCAGGATAAACTCATTCTGCTGATATGACTGCCCTCAGGATTCAGGAAGGACGATTTTCCATGCAAGAATAGTGTAAGAGCTCCTGCACGGAAAATGGCTGCTGAACGATTCAAGACAGTGCCGTTTTCACATGAATGAGTGGCTCTACACTGTTCTAGCAAGGAAAACCATGCGGCATGCAATTCACCTCATTTGCTGGTGAAAACCATGCAAATGAAGTGATTTAGCGATTCACCAAGCTGCCAGGGTTCTGTGCTAGAACAGTGTCAGTGCAGAAATGTATTCAGAAAATAACGGAGTGCATTTCTGCAACTGGCAAAACAGAGGCATGACAGCTTGTGAAAAAGCATGTATTATATACATTAAACATGCCAATGGCCAAATATAAGGTCATTGGCATTAAAAACTGATTAATTATTATGAAAATTAAACTTTTTGTAGCCGATCTCAGCTGTTTAAGCATAGGGCAGCGGCGTGCAAATGGGTTTGTGCCGAAAATAAAAAAAATGTGAAAACTAAATTTTAAGTTAAATCTGCATTTTTCCCTTATAGTCAATTGCATGCAGAATGTAAACAATACCAGGGGTCACTGGTTGTCAAGGGGAAAGGGTCCATTTTAGTGCAGTAACTAATGACTTACTCACTGGGGTATGTAAATGAGGGGAGTTATACTGAATCACATATTTTTTCAAAGTGTCAGCTTGTACCTAACCATGTAGCTGCAGCAATACAACAGTGCAAGAATAAGAGCTGAATGACTTCATAAGGGGGGGGGGGGTATCATGCTTGCTGTAAGCTCATTGGAGCTCTGTGGCCCATGTTTGCTCTTAGCTAAGAACAGCTAAGGAAGGTGTGTCAGATGTGCCTGAGCAGTGTGTACATAGCTTAAACAGGTGTGCGTGCCATGCACTGGGTTTTAAACATAAAAAAAAGGGGGAAATGGCAGCACTGTTTACATTTCAGCACTGGGCATGCACAATGTGCCTCGGGGCTTAAATATGGAGGAAATGGGAAGGAGAAACAGCAGTAGGAAGGCAATCAAGGAGAACTAGCTTAGCTGGCAGGTGGAATGTATCAGAATCAGCCAATTACACATGCAGCAGCCCAGCCCAGAACACTACTATAAACTATGCAAACACCCTACAGACTGTTTTTTCCCACAAACTCTACACCACCAGTGTACACAGATGGGGGATTTTTAACTGGAAAAATGAACTAAACATGTTAGAGGCTGCTGCTGCTTTACTCCATCAATATGTGCTAGAGACTGAGGGTGGTGAGGAGGAGAATGCTGACAACCGACCCACAGTGAGGAGGAGGAAAATTGTGTACAGACCCAGGGTAACCTACCAGGGCCTACATGAGCTGGAGATAGTGGAGTGCAATAGGTGGACAGGGACATTCTACAGCAAATCATTGAGCTGTGCCGGCCACGCCTCACACACAGAACTAACAGAGGGGAACCCATCCCAGTGGATACCAAGGTATATGTAGGCTTAAGAATACTAGCCACAGGTACCTTCCAAAGACCAACTGGGGATATCATGGGGGTCTCACAGGCATCAGCATCCAGGGTACTCCACCGGTTCCTGGATGCCATGACACCACATGCCAATGAGCACATATATTTCCCCAACACCCGTGAGGCATTGACCAGAAGTATGCATCTTTCCCACCATATAGCAGAATACCCTGAGGTAGTTGGTGCTATTGACTGCATGCCCATCCACATCAAAGCACACCCGGCGAGTGGGGTAGGGTCTACATAAACCGCAAGCGCTTCCCCTCCATCAATTGCCAGGTCATGTGCGATGCCCAGGGCATTATCATGAACGTGTGTGCTGGCAGCCCTGGAAGCTAGCATGACTCCCACATATAGCATTGCTCACAGCTGTATCAGGGGGTTCGCCGGGGGGACATCCCATATGGCCATCTAGTGAGGGATGCTAACTATGCACTGGAGCAGTGGCTGATGACACCCATCAGAAATCCACAAACACCCCAACAAGAACACCATAATGAGGCACACGCACAATCCAGGATCATTGTAGAGCATGTGTTTGGGATGCTTAAGTCATGGTTTGGCTGCCCTGACATAGACAGTGGAGCCTTGTAGTACTCTCCAGCTACATGTACACAAATGTTCATAGCATATGCCATGGAACACAATATGATCCTATGGAACAGCTGCAGCAGAAACAGCATGGGGTAGGGCCACACAGCTCCCCACCATTGCCAAGGCCAGCACAGGCACAGAGGGACTTGGAGGAGGAACATCCTGAGCCTGCCCCTGTAGGCAGAAGGAGGCATGCCCAGGCCTTGGCAAAGAGGCAATGCATAGCACACACACTGACACTGTAGGGAGCCAGGGACTGATAACTCTCTCCAACTAGCACATACAGTGAAAGGGATGCCAAACATGATACTACCTGTGCTTTACCATGTATAGGGAGTGTAGTACATGCATCCAACATAGTCAGCCCTCCAGCACCATCCTCAATACTGGTGCAGCAACAAGGTAAGCCACCCTTCCTATCAGTTACTGAATGGAGTAGTATGTTCTGATAGTTGTATGTATGATTTGGATGCAAGCATGCAAGGGAATTGGGTGGCTGAATGGGATAGCAGCAGACAGCTGACAGCAGGAAATCCATAACAAATACTGGTGTCAACATACTAGACAGTACTATACAAGGTGACAAATCCCACCATAGTACATGTGATGGCCTAAATAACTGTGGGTGTCAATAGTTCACACACGGATGTCAATGAGGGTCACATACTCAGCAGGATAGGTGTAGATGACCATAAAGAAAGGCTGGGCAAAGGCCCCCAAATGATGGCAATGATGAACAGCCCCCCACCAGACCTACACAGACATACTACAACAAGTCTGGCAGTTGCATTTTAGTTCTGAAGGGTAAGTCTGAAACAGAAACTTATGCGATTAAGATCTAACATGTGTACTCTACTGATATGCCTCCTTTCTGCATGATAGGTCACAATACAATATGAAGTGGAAGCCAACAAAGTAACCAAAATACCAGTATAGTCATTGCAAATATTTAAAGTCTTCAGGTGTGCACCCCCCTCACAATTCCATGTAGAAATGCAGTAACATGTAAGTTTGAGGAGTAATATCACTGGAGCACAGATTGCCGGAGCTGTCCCAATCTACATTGTTGCATGTGTACAATATGCAGGGGGTCAGTGTGGTACATTTGTTGTGTGTTTTAATATTGCCTGGAAGTGGTCAGCATGTGGGCATAGATTGTTGTGTCCCAGTGGCTTAGGTACAGTACAGTGGTCGACAGGGTCATGTTCCAACAACTGCTGTGCCAACCACACTACTTCTCAGCAGTTGTACATACTCACTGTCCAGCTGTCAATATCTGTCACCATCGGAAAGCTGGACACACCATGAATGGGGGCCCATACATAGAAACAGTATACAGGTGGAAGTAACCTACACAGAGTGCATATAAAATAACTGTCAACTGCACACACATTTGGAATTATAGATAGAGGTTAGCATCACATTAATTGTTCCTCTAGTATGGAATACTGGTAGTCTGGCCAATCACTGGCAGACCACAAAAGGCACAGTTATAAAGTAATAACAGGCTGCTCATGTCTGCACACAAGTCAGCATAAGGGGAATGTCCCAGGAATATTTTTGAGTTAGGTGCCAGTAGCTTCCATATCACACATGCACCCAGCTCACTCCACCATCAGCCACAGGTTTATCACAGGTCATATCCTTGCTGTAGGGAATGAGTACAGCATGAACCTATCTCTGTATGGGAACACATACATGATGCTGCATGCTGAATAGGTGTCCAATACAGGTGTGTCCCTAGCTGTAAGCAGCAACCCGACCACATCCAGACTTGTGGATCAATATGAACAGGAAGGATTGACAGGAACACCTCAACCACTTACCACTGTCACACTAGGGTAATCCACTGGCTTTCAGCCTGGGAATGTATGAGTGACAGAATGCACTGGCCTGCTACAGTTGGCCTGCAGCACTCTCAAATGGCCTACAGTCCTCTAGCAAAGGCCCATGCCTCACCCATTGTGCCAATGTATGGAATGTCAGGGGGTCTTAACGAACAACCTAACACAGTAAACAGAAAACAAATGCAAGGCCGTGTTGACAAATGCCAGTAACATGCCTCCCCATGTCCTACTGCAAGAAGTGTGAACCAGGCTATAAATACTACTGGGATAAAGGCACAGCTATAGGAATACCTCTGAGATATTGCTTTCATAATGTTAGTAAGAGGGGAGAATAAGAGAGGGGGTGTAAGAAGCATGGATGTCATTTAGTGTGTGAAGTCTGAAACTCTAATGTCTGCCCATTCCACCTCCTGACTGCAAACCCATGAATGAATAGCCATAAAACTACTTGTAAACCACAATGTGAAGGTAAACTGACCAGATATATGAGTCCTGCCTCTAGATAACTTGGGTGTATCTGTACAGCTGAGAGGTATGGCCCCAGCAGGATATGGCCATTCCGTTGAGAAAAGAACAAGAAGGAGATCCCCAACCAGCATACTAACAAGGAGCTGGACCATTTACACAGAACCAGCAGTCTATTGTCTCTAGCTACCCCTCCACAATGGTAGGTGTGTGCCAGAATGTATAGTCTATATGCCTCAGAATATTGGTCTCAGCTTCAGTCATCTTGTATCTCCCTGGTAAATAACTGTGAGCAAAGAATGATAACTGTCAGTAGTTGATGACATGATACATCACAGTGTAAAACAGTACGTGTCAGAAAATCTATGCTACAATCAACCATGTTACGCAACCAGCACAGACAGCAATAGTTACAGTATCCCCCATATGTTATGCCCATTGTGTCTC